>NW_026000185.1:14904105-14935913 GCF_001458135.2 Marmota marmota marmota | reverse complement strand
CTCTCTCTCTCTCTCTCTCTCTCTCTTTCTTTTTCTTTTTTTCTTCTTCTTCTTCTTCTCTCTCTCTCTCTCTCTCTCTCTCTCTCACACACACACACACACACACACACACACACACACCACAGAATATTCCTCGGTCTGGCCCTGTTCTTTTAACATTTTGAAATTGTTGTTCAGGAGCAATGACAAGTATAAGAATTCAGAAGCCAAATATTCTCATAATATTCTCATGAAATCTCTCTACATTATACTCCCTTTTTTTCCATACTGGAAGTGGGATTTGGCCCAGAGATTATTATTCAATTTAAGAAAACTTAATGAAGGAAAAAATCTGGAGATAACACTCCCCTGTTCAATCCTAGTCATTAGTAAAAACCCCTTCCTCTTTTCTGTTGAAGAAAAAATTAAAATTTCTTTTTGTTGGTATTTTTCGGACCATGCATCTTCTCACTATAGTAGTAAAACTTGTAACATTAGATAGAACAGGACTTTTGGTCAATTTGTAGTTTAGGTAATAACAAACAACACATAACATGCAACTAAACTCTGGGTAAAAGCTAGCATATTATTCAGAATTCAAGGTGGTAGAAGAGGTCATTATGGCTTTAAGGTATTCTGCTTTCTAAAATATTAGGGATATGAAGACTATTAGAAGTTTATGGCCAAGACCCAGAACCATCTTGGAATAACATCTAGAGATGAATGAGAAGTTACAAAGAGACGTGTATTGAAAACCAATGGCTGATTTCCTCCAGAGATACTCAAGAATACAGCAATAAATATTCAATAATTGAATGAATGGGTCACTAGCATGACTTGGAAAAATCCTGGTCAAAATCCTGAGGTTATGTAAAATTAAGAGTAATACCTAAAGCAATAATTAATATTTTTAAAAATAATTTGACTGGTGGAGGTTATGAAGCCTAACAATCTTACTCAGTTTTAAATAAGTTGATTCTATAGTCACAACCACATACATATAAAAGATAGTGCATGAGTAAGACAATAATTTCTGTCAAAGTTGATACATGATGAATAACTTATTTCCTTGAAGGTAAAGGATTCAGTTTAGTAATTTAAAACTCAAACTAAGATAAGAGGCTTACAATTCTAATGAGTTCCATATAATTAAACGATATTTTCTTTATGAGATAATTGAGATAGGTATACATAATTTCATACATTCTGGCCTATGTTGAACTTTTTTGTGTGTGTTGTATTTAAAGTCCACGTTAGTTACTCACCGTCTTCAATCTTGTGAATACACTGAAGAAATTAAAAATAATGTTATGAAAAACAAAGTTCTTCAGGCTCCAGAATGCAGTCTCCAGAGAAAAAAGCAAGAGGAGGAAAACTAAACCCATGACAGCCAGTGTAATCAGAAACTTTGCAATCCCGTGTTCTCCAAAACTATAGATACTGTTCTGAATAACTGAGGATGATAAAAAAGATAGCCTTACTTTAAAAACTAATATGAAGTCTAAGATGATGCCAAACAGTAGAAAATAATTTATAAGTTAGATGAAGTAAATTATAAAATATGGAAAATAAGTAATTATTTTGATATCTTGCTTAATCCTCCTTGAGATTTATAATTTTTATAAAATTACTTTTGTCATTTATTTTCCCTCTAGTTTTTAAAAATCGGTTTTTGATATAGGACAATCTTACCACATATTCAAGGAATTTCAAAGGCTGGGCCTTTGTGAACAGAATGCTTACTAAATGAAGCATACAAAATAATGATATTTATAATATGTATAACCACTACTGTAGGCCACACAGAATATCCTTAAAGACTTTCAGAAAGAACATTTTTAAACAAAGTTGACTAGGTAAGTTTTAACATATAGTCTAAAATGTAAGTGGGCTATGACTGATTGATTTTAACCTTGCTATAGAGAAAGTTAGCTAAAGTAAAGAGCTGAATTTTGGATATGAGGATAGAAGACATCTCTGAGATATGAAGATAATTATTCAATTTTTATAAGAATTATATTTTGTTTGATTTGTACCAGTTCATGGATATGTATTTTAGTAAAATATATAAAAAATTAACCTTTCTGTGTTTCTGTGTTTCTGAGTGCATTCACAATGTTGTGCAACCATCACCACTGTATCCATCTAGAATATTTTCATCATTCCAATAGAAAAGCTAGTGTCTATTAAACAATCACCATTATCCTCTTTCCCTAGGTTGGTTCAACAGCTTGGCTATTGTGAATTGTGCTGTTATAAACATTGATGTGATTGTATCTACAACCACATGTTACTGTATGCTGATTTATTATTGTATTTATTATTGTTTTTGTATGTTGATTTTTAGATCTTTTAGATATATACCAAAGAATGGCATAGTGGTCTTTGATCCACTTTGAGTTGACTTTTGTGCAGATTCAGTCATATGATGGATCCATTCCTAGTTTTTTAAGGAATCTCTATATTGCTTTCCAAAGTGGTTGCACTAATTTATAGTCCCACCAACCATATATGATTCTACCTTTCCCCATACATCCTTGCCAACACTTATTAATATACTATCGATAATTTCCACTCTGCAGCAAGATGCTATCTCAATGTACTTTTGATTTGCATTTACCTAATTGCTAAAGATGTTGAACATTTTTTCATATACTTGTTTTAAGAAGTATCTGTTTAGTTATTTTGCCCATTTATTAATTGGGTTATTTATGTTTTGGTGTAAAGTTTATTGATTTCTTTACATATACTGGGTATTAATGCCCTATCTGAGAAGCAAAGATATTCTCCCATTTTCTAGGCTCTCTCTCCATGCTCTAAACTGTGGAGAACTTTTTGATTTGATGCAATCCCAATTATTGATTCTTGGTTTTATTAATTGTGCTTTAGGAGTCTTGGTAAGCAAGTCATTTCCTGTGCAGACATACTGGAGTGTTGGGCCTACACTTTTCTTCTAGCAGTTACAGATTTTCTGGTCTAATTCCTAGGTCTTTGATCCACTTTGAGTTGACTTTTGTGCAGATTTGAGTTTTTTTGTTTTGTTTTGTTTTGGCCTGCTGCAATCTGCTGGTGAACACCTCTAGTGATTTTTGCCCCCTATAGTGGGAATCAAATCCAGGGCTTTGTGCATGCTAAGTAAATGCTATACCACCAAATCTAATGAGCTTTTCATTTCTTTTTTTGTATACTTCCATGCTAGAATTTCTATTTGGTCCCTTTTAATAATTTATATATCTTTATTGGACTCTATATTTGGTGAGATGCCATTCTTTCCTCTTTTATTTTTTGGCTAAGGTTTCACAAAACTGTTCAAGGACAGTTGATTTAAAGTCTCCAAGTAGAAAGTCCAGTATCTCGAGTTCCTCTGGGTCAGTTTCTGTTAGTTTCTTTTTATCCTGTGAAGAGTCATGCTGTCTTGCTTTTGTGTATTCCACAGAAGTTTTTTTTTTGTTGTTGTTGAAAACTGGACATTTTGAATTAAAGTATGGCAATTTTAAAAAATCAAATTTTCTCCTATCTCTTGGTTTTATTGTTGCATGGTGTAAGTTATATTTGTATGTTTAATAATTCCCACAAAATGTCATGTTTTGTCACTGAAAACCATACTAGTAATTGACAACTATTGATTTGACAACAATATCCTCATGCTTAAAAAAACAAGGAGGAAAATATCCTTTCTTTTCAAATTGATTGAGTTGGGGCACTCCTTCAATACTTAGGTAGAACATGTACAACTCTGATTTAGCCTTTAATTTTTGCTTAAACAGAGCATAAATATTCAACAGCATTGAATCTGGGGTCTTCTGAATTCCCCATTTTAAGTTTCTGCTTAACACATTGCTTACTATGCTCCACCCCCACCACATGTCTTTTTCACCAGCCTATTCCTTTCTAAACTTTTTTGTCTTCCTGATTCTTGCCTATCTATTGCCTCTTGCCCTAGTTGGCCACAGTTAACAAAGGTGCCCAGGAAGCTTCTCTATCCCTCAAGTTCTAAGAGATCTCTATATATGACAACCCCTGGGTTTCTTTCTTGGGAATATAATTTGCTCTAATTCAGTGCCCAGTTGAGAACAGAGTGTGTATTGCCCCTCTGAAGCCAGTGAGCATATCAAGAATGAAGGCCACAATCCCTACAGCTACTGCTGGGGATTGAATAAGTTAAAATTCCATAATGTGATCTTACCAAAATTTAATGGCTTCTTTCTTCATTAAATTTCCTCTGGGTTTTTCAAGTTTTTCATTGGGTTCCAGTTCCAAAATTTTGATTCTGACAATTGTCATCACCTTAACCTTTGTTTCAGTGAAGGGAGATATCCTTGAAGATGCCTACTCTATCTATTTTTGGTCTCAAATTACTTCAGTATATCAACTTATTGATTTTCATTCAGTGATCTTGTCAAGCATCCTAAATATTTTAATAATTTATCTGTAGATTTAAAAAAATCATTTTGTGTTACTTTTAAGCTTTATTAATGTTGTTTAAGGTCTGTGGAGCATACTCTAAAATTCTTTATTATGCTTCTAAGATTTATTCATATTGTTTCCTTCAGCTGAAGTTTATACATTTTCATTTCCCTGTGATAGTCATCCTGTGGGAAAAAATCTTTATGTCATTTATCTGTTCTATGTATCTGTAAGTAAATGGTCTTATACCATTTATATTTTTTATAATTATAAAAATTGCTGAAAAAATATTTATCAAGGTTTATATCTTGGAGTGGAGATATTGTTATCTACATGTAAAAATTTTTCCCATATTTCTTACTGGTACATTATAGTTCTATATGACGATGGGATTTGTTGTTACATACATTCACATATATGTAACACATATGTTAAGTACATGTATATAATATAACTATATAATTTAACCAATATCCATCCCCAGCACTCCCCCCCCATCTCCTACCCCTTGGTCCCTCTCCTCTACTGATCTCCCTTTGATTTTTAGGAGATCCACCCCACTACCTTTATTTCCCTTTTTCTTCTCTAGTTTCTTCATGAAAGAGAAAATATATGGACCTTGACCTTCTGAGTTTGATTTATTTTGCTTAACATGATGGTCTCTAGTCTTGTCCATTTTCCTGCAAATGTCATAATTTCATTTCTCTATGGCTGAATAAAATTCATATATATATATATAATATTTTCCTTATGCATTCGTTCACTGATGGATACCTAGCTGGTTCCATAGTTTATCTATTGTGAATTGTGATGCTATGAACATGAATATTCATGTATCACTATAGTAAGAAGACTTTAATTCTTCAGGATAAATACCGAGGAATGGTATAGCTGGATCATATGATGGTTCCATGCCTAGTCTTTTGAGGAGCCTCCATACTGATTTCCATAGGGGTTGTACTAATTTATGGTCCCCACAGTGTAGAAATGTTCCTGTTTCTCCACATCCTCTCCAGCATTTATTATTGTCTGTATTCTTGATAATTGTCATTCTGACTGGTGTGAGATGGAATCTCATTGTAATTTTGGTTTTCATTTCCCTAATTGCTAACAATATTGAACATTTTGTCATGTATTTGTTGGTCATTTGTATTTTGCATGTCAAATTTTGTTAATGTCAAATTATTTTCTGAAGTAGCAGAGTAAATTACATCCACTAACAGAGTATAAATATTTCCATTGTCTCACATCTATATACTTGCATGTTAACCATTTCATTATTATCCAATCCAAATTTTCATTTCCTTGAAGAAAAATGAAGTTTATCAAAACTCCTTACAGACAATAGGGTATTTTCAGATCTTAAAAAAAAATTGTTCTAATTAGTTATATATGGCAGTAGAATGCACTTTGATACATCATACATAAATGGAGTATAACTTCTCATTCTTCTGGTTGTACATGATGTACAATCACACTAGTCATGTAGTCATATATGCACATGAGGTGATTAATGTCCGATTCATTCTACTATCTTTCCTACTACTATAACCCCTCCCTTTAATTCATTCTCCTCTGCCTAATCTAAGGTAATTCTATCTTTCCCTAGGCCCACCCCCCAGTGTGAATTGGCATCTGTATATCAGAGAAAACATTTGGCCTTTGGTTTTTTGGGATTGGTTTATTTCACTTAATATTCTTTCACTTAATATTCTTCAGCTCCATCCACCTGCAGGCAAATGCCATAATTTTATTCTTCTTTGAGACTCAGTAATATTCCATTGTGTATATATACTACATTTTCTTTATCCATTCATCTATTAAAGGACACTGAGGTTGGTTCCATAGGTTAGCTATTGTGAATAGAGCTACTATTAACATTGATGTGGCTGTGTATCTATACTATGCTGATTTTAAGTCCTTTGGATATAAAATGATGAGTGGGATAGCTGGGTCAAATAGTGGTTCCATTCCAAGTTTTCTAAGGAATTTCCATACAGATTTCCATACTGGTTGCACCAATTTGCAGTCCCACCAGCAATGTATGAGTGTCCCTTTCTCTGCACATCCTCATCAACATTTATTGTTGCTTGTATTCTTGATAGTTGCCATTCTGAATGGATATGAAATCTTAGTGTAGTTTTACTTTGCATTTCTCTATTTGCTGGAGATGTTGAACGATTTTTCATATATTTGTTGATCAATTGTATTTTTTCTTCTGTGAATTGTCTGTTCAGTTCCTTAGCTCACTTATTAATTGGGTTATTATTATTATTTTTTGATGTTAAGTTTTCTGAGTTCTTTATATATCCTGGAGATTAATGCTCTGTCTGAGGTGGCAAAGATTTTTCTCCTATTCGGTAGGCTCTCTCTTCACATTATTGTTTGTTGAGAAGCAGCTTTTTAGTTTGAATCCATCCCATTTATTGATTCTTGATCTTACTTCTTATGCTTTAGGAGTCTTGTTAAGGAAGTCAGATCCTAAGCCAACATGGTGAAGATTTGGGCCTAGTTTTTCTTCTGTTAGACGCAGGGTCTCCATTCTAGTGCCTAAGTCTTGGATCCACTTTGACTTGAGTTTCTTGCAAGGTGAGAGACAGAAGTTTAACTTTGTTTCCTATGGATTTCCAGTTTTCCCAGCCCCATTTGTTGACTAGGCTATCTTTTTCACCAATGAATGTTTTTGGTGCCTTTGTCAAGTATGAGATAACTGTATTTATATGGGTTTGTCTCTGGGTCTTCTATCCTGTACCATTGGTCTACGTGTCTGCTTTGGTGCCAATACCATTATGTTTTTGTTTACTATGCCTCTGTGGTATAGTTTAAGGTCTGGTATAGTGATGCCACCTGCTTCATTCTTCCTGCTAAGGATTGTTTTAGCTATTTTGAGTCTCTTATTTTTCCAGATGAATTTCATGACTGCTTTTTCTATTTCTATGAGGAACATCATTTGGGTTTTGATCAGAATTGCATTAAATCTGTATAGTGCTTTTGGAAGTATGGTCATTTTGATAAAATTAATTCTGCCTATCGAAAAGCAAGGGAGATGTTTCCATCTTCTAAGGTCTTCTTTCACTTCTTTAGGGTTCTGTATTTTCATTGTATAGATCTTTCACCTCTTTTGTTGATTCCCAAGTATTTTTTTCTTTTTGAGGCTATTTTAAATGGGGTAGTTTTCCTTGTTTCCCTTTCTGAGGATTTGTCCCTGATATACAGAAATGCTGTCAATTTATGAGAACTGATTTTATATCCTTCTACTTTGCTGAATTTATTTACTAGTTTTAGAAGCTTTCTAGTGGAACTTTCTGGGTCTTCTAGATATAAAATTATATCATCAGCAAATACTGCTAATTTGAGTTCTTCTTTCCCCATGCATATCCCTTTAATTTCTTTTGTCTAATTGCTCTGGCCAGTGTTTCAAGAACTATGTTAAATAGAAGTGGTAAAAGAGAGCATCCCTATCTTGTTCTCTAGAGAGAATGCCTTCAGTTTTTTTTTCCATTTAAAATGATGTTGGCCTTGGGCTTAGTGTAGATAGCCTTAATGATGTTGAGATATGTTCCTGTTATCCCTAGTTTTTCTAGTGTTTTGAACATGAAGGGGTGCTGTATTTTATCAAATGCTTTTTCTGTGTCTATTGAAATGATCATATGATTCTTATTTTTAAGTCTACTGATGTGATGAATTGCATTTATTGATTTCTGTATGTTGAACCAACCTTGCATCCCTAGGATGAACCCCACTTGCATTATGTTTTTGATATGTTTTTGTATTCAATTTGCCAGAATTTGACTGAGAATCTTGGCATCTATGTTCCTTAGAGAAACTGGTCTAAAGTTTTCTTTCTTTGATGTGTCTTTGTCTGGTTTTGGAATCAGGGTGATATTGGCCTCATAGAATGAGTTTGGAAGTGCTCCTTCTTTTTCTATTTCATGAAATAATTTGAGGAGTATTGGTATTAATTCTTTGAAGGTCTTGTAGAACTCAGCTGTGTATCCATCTGGTCCTGGGCTTTTCTTGGTTGGTAGGCTTCATTGTTTGAAATTGATCTGTTAAATTGTGTATATCATCCTGATTCAGTTTGGGTGAATCATTACTCTAGAAATTTGTCCATGCCTTTGATATTTTCTATTTTATTGGAGTACAAGTTTTCAAAATAATTTCTAATTATCTTCTGTATTTCTGTAGTGTCTGTTGTAATATTTCCTTTTTTCATCACAGATGTAATTTTTCTCTCTCCTTCTCTTCATTAGCATGGCTAAGGCTTTATCAATTTTATTTATTTTTTCAAAGAACCAACTTTTTGTTTTGTCAATTTTTTCAATTGTTTCTTTTGTTTCAATTTCATTGATTTCAGCTCTGATTTTAATTATTTCCTGTCTTCTATTACTTTTGGTGTTGATTTTTTTCTTCTTTGAGATGTAAATTTATTTGTTGACTTTTTCTTCTTTGAAGGAATTAACTCCATGCAATGAACTTTCCTTTTAGTACTGCTTTCATAGTGCCCCAGATATTTTGATATGTTGTATCAGTGTTCTCATTAACCTCTAAGAATTTTTAGATCTCCTCTTTGATGTCTTTTGCAACCTCTTTTTCATTCAACAGCATATTATTTAGTCTCCAGGTGTTGGAGTAGCTTCTATTTTTTACTTTGTCATCGATTTCTAATTTCATTCCATTATGATCTGATAGAATGCAGGGAATATCTCTATTTTTTAATATTTGCTAAGAGTTGCTTTGTGGCATAGTATATGGTCTATTTTAGAGAAGGATCCATGTGCTGCTGAGAAGAAAGTGTATTCACTCATTGATGGATAAAATATTCTGTGTATGTCAGTTAAGTTATTGACTGTATTATTGAGTTCTATAGCTTTTTTTTTAAGCTTTTGTTTGGAAGATATATCCAATGGTGAAAGAGGTGTGTTAAAGTTACCCAGAAATATTGTCTTGCGGTCTATTTGACTGTTGAACTTTAGAAGAGTTTTTTTTTTTTAATGAATGTAGTCTTCTTTATTTGATATGAAGATGAAAACCCCTGCTTGTTTCCACAGTCCATGTGAATGGTATGTTTTTTTTTCCCAACCTTTCACCTTCAGTCTGTGGATGCCTTTTTCTATGAGATGAGTCTCTTGAAGGCAGCATATTGTTGGGTCTTTTTTTCCCCCCCCAATCTCCAGTCTATGTCTTTTGATTGGTGAGTTTAGGCCATTAAAAATTATTATTGAGACATGATATGTATTCCCAATCATATTTGTCTGTTTTTGGTATTTATCTTGACTTGGTTTCTCCTTTGATTAGTATTTCCTTTAGTGCAATACCTGCCTTTGCTGATTTTCATTGCTGTTTTTCATATCCTCCTCACAGAATAATTTGCTGAGAATGTTCTGTAGTGCAGGCTCTCTAGCTTTAAATTCTTTGATAAACCTTTATCATGGAAGGTTTTTATTTCATAATCAAATCTAAAGCTTAGTTTTGCTGGATATAAGATTCTTGGTTGGCATACATTTTGTTTCAGAGCTTGATATATGTTGTTCCAGGATCTTCTAGCTTTCAGGGTCTGTGTTGAAAAATCCGCTGTTATCCTAATTGGTTTCCCCCTGTATGTAATCTGATCACTTTTTCTTGTGGCTTTTAAAATTGTCTCCTTATTCTGGATGCTAGGAATTTTCATTATAATATGACTTGGTATAGATCTGTTGTGATTTTGTACATTTGGTGTTCTGTAAGCCTCTTGTATTTGATTTTCCAATTCATTTTTCATGTTTGGAAAGTTTTCTGATATTATTTCATTGAATAGATTGTTCGTTCCTTTGCTTTGGAACTCTATGCCTTCCTCTATCCCAATAATTCTTAAATTTGGTCTTTTTATGTTATTCTATAATTCTTGAATGTTTTGCTCATGGTTTCTTACCATCTTTACTGCGTGGTCAACATTCTTTTCAAGATTATATATTTTGTCTTCATTGTCTAAGGTCCCATCTTCCAAGTGATCTCATCTGTTGGTGATGCTTTCTATAGAGTTTTAATCTGGTTTGTTTCTTTCACTTCAAGGATCTCTGTTTTTTTAGAACCTCTATATGAGAGTAGTGATTATACAACATATCAAAATCTTATAAACTTTTGCTTCCTGTGTTTGCTTATGTAGCTTTTTATTGAAATGATCTTTTGCTGACTGTATTTGTTCTCTTTTATCATCTTTTAATTCACAGAACATTTTAATTATGTACATCCTGAACTGCTTCTCTGTCATTTCTGCTTTTGTGCTGGCCATGAATTGTAATAATGTAATATCTTGATTTTGGGGGGGCACTTTTTTCCTTTGTTTTTTCATGTTGTTTGTGTGTCTTCCCTTCTAGCACTGCAGATCTGAGGTGTTATAGTTTTTACCTTATAGGCTTATAATGTCCCTGCAGGTTTCCAATACTTCTTCTTTAAGGGGGAGAATATGAACGGATCTCAATACAAACAATATAGAACCTTAAATCAAATAGCTGCTACTAAGATGTTTATGGTTTTGTCATAATACACAGAAATTGTAAATTCAATTATTATCTACAATATAAACAATTAAGTTTGCAAAAGGGTCTACAGTTTCTGATAGTGGACAACACACTGGGGGTGAGGTGTAGGATGAGATCTTGAGGGGGTAGAAGGTGAGGATATAGAGTTATTAGATCTTAGAAAACGTGAAAGAGGAATCTAAAGAAGTTGGTTAATAGCAGGAGAAGAGAGAGAAAGTAAATTTGGGGAGACAAGTATGTGGGAAGAGAGTACAACAAACAAACACAAATTTTAAGTAAAAATAAAAAAATAGGAGATAAAAGAATATACAACACCACTGTAATATACTATTCAAACATACCAGTCCTCAATAGCCTAATTTATGAAAAGTACATGGTTTCTCAAATATAGGCAGGAGAAGAGAGGAAAAAAAAATCCTGAAGGAAAATGCAAGGATTGTTTTTGTTGGAGATATCTTTCCAGCTTCCCTTCTCATCCAATAGGTGGGCTTGTTTGTTGTTTGCTGGTATCTCCACCTCAGGATGGTGAAGGTTATTAGCGTGGGAGGGTTGGTCTTGTGGGCATGGCTCCTGGAGGTGGGATATAATACTTGCCAGTCCTGGATGGGAGACTGCACCCCAAGCATCCCTTTTGGGGCCCATTCATGTGATGTGGGCACCTGGTCTTATCCTTATATTGCCTGTAGGCCATGCAATTCCTGGTCTCTCATATAGCCTCTAAATTGTATCTCACTTGCCCCCTCCTTTCTACTTCCCAATCAGAAACCTTTCTCCCAGAGGTCTTATGGGCTGCACTCTTGAGGCTGCACACCTTTCATGGAGAGCTGTTTTATATTGGGCAGTTCAGGAACTGGTTTTGCCACCTGGCTTTGTGAGCTATGGACCAGCCACATTGCTGCAGGCACTGTGCTGGGTTAGCGGCTGCTGGGGAGGAGTGGGGAGTTGGGGACCTTGAGTACCTTGATAATGCTTCTGAGCCCCAGCTGGTGTTCCAATTAAAGATGACAATGAAGGTGTCCCAAGAGGGAGGTGGCTGCTTTCAGCAAAGGGGTGCTGAGTTGGGTGGGACTGGAGGTGGCATTGAGCAATGTGTTCAGAGACGAAGCTCTGTGAAAAGCAGTATTGTGGCTGATGGCTGTCACTGGATATAGTGTAGTGTCCCAAGGTGCAGGCTACCACATGTAGGGGACTGTGACAGTGGTTGCAGTGCCCCAAGATGGAGGCAACCTGAGGAACCCTACATTGGTAGATGGGGTCCACACAGGAGTGGCAGCTGGAGTTTCTGCGTGTGGGCTATGGCCAGGTGTCTTGTGGCCAGGTGTCATATGTGGGTGGATGGCCAGGAGTCCTGTCGGGGTGCTAATGCAAGGGGTCCTACTTGGGCACCCTGAGGACTTACATGGACAAGTGGTTGGTAGTCCTGCACTGATGCTATGGCCTGGAGACCTGTGAGACAGTATCCCCACTACTTGAATCCCAGATTCTGAAGTGATACAGATTCTGAAGTGATGCAGCCTCCCTCTATCTTTGATCTCCCATAAGTTTTATTATTTCAAAAAGCCAACTCCTTTGGTTTTTTTTGAATTGTTTTTTAAATCTCAGTTTCATCTCTGATTTTAAGTATATCCTATCTTTAACTGACTAGAGTGTTTGTTTTTTCCTAGGGCCTTGAAATGTAATCTCAGATTATTTATTTGATATTTTTCTTTTAATGTATGAGCTCAATGGTATGAACTTTCCTCTTAGATATTCCTTCATACTGTCCCAGAGATTTTGATATATTGTCCCCTGATTTCTTCTCTGTCAATTCATTATTCAAAAATATATTAATTAGTCTCAGGGTGTTAGTTTTTATTTTTTATCTTATAATTGACTGCTAATTCCATTCTATTATGATCTGATAGAATGCAAGGTATTAACTCAAAATTTTTTTGTAATTTCTAGTATTTGCTCTGTGGTCCACATATGGTCTATTTTAGAAAATGTTCCATGTGCTACTGAGAAGAAAGTGTATTCAGTCATTAATGAATGAAATATTCTATACATATCTGTTGAGTCTACACTAATTGTGTTTTTTAGTTCTGTAGATTCTTTTGTTATTTTTTGGGTGATCTATTCAGTGATGAGAAGCATGCTATAGTCACCCACTGTAATTGTGTTGTTATCTCTTTTATTCTTGATACTGAGAAGGGTTTGTTTGATGTACATAGATGCTCCCATAGATGCTCCATTGTTTGGGGCACAAATATTTATGATCCTTATATCTTGTTGATATGAGATTCCCTTAAGCAGTATGAAATGACCTTCTTTGTCTCTTCTAATTCTGGCTTGAAGTACACTTTATCTGGTATGAGAACAATAACCCTTGCTTGTTTACAAGATCTAAGTGAATGGCATGTTTTTTTCCTATCCTTTCACCTTTTATTTATGGATGTTCTTGCCTATGAATAAGTCTCTTGGCAACAGAATATTGTTCGGTCTTGGTTTTTAATCCAATCTGCCAGTTTGTCTTTTGATTGGTGAGTTTAAATTATTTATATTCAATATTGTTATTGAGAGATGATTTTCACTCCCTGTTATTTTGATATTAATTCTAGTTTTTAAGTTGAATTGAATTCTCCTTTGCCTGACCATTGTAGTTCCTCCCTATTTTGGCTTTCATTTTTAATTTTCATTTTTATTTATGAAATATTTTATTGAGTATGTTTTGTAGTGAAAGCTTAGAACAGTTTAACTATGAACTTTCTAAATACCTTCTCTGACATTTCATTCACTGTGCTATCAATGGAGTCTGTTGTTGAGGCATTTGTGGTTGTTTGGGATATTTGTTACCTTGTTTTTTCATGTTGTTTGTGTGTCTACCCATCTATCAATATGATTCTGAAGCAGCAGAGTCTCTGCCCTATGAACCTGTAGTATTCCTGTAGTACCTCACAGATTAGGGAGAGACAAATAATAGCAACAATCAATGCAAACATATGCAGTATTAAACTAAATACTTAGTTACTACTATGACATCTACAATACTGATCAGCATAATAAACAGAATTGTAGGGTCAACAACTGCCATGAGTAAAAACAGTAATTAATCTGGCATTAAATCAAACAACAAGTGTCATCTATGGTATCCACAGCAGTAATAACTGCAACAGCATGGTGGGGGCAGGAATTTTATAAACCAATTAATTCTAAAAGATGTTAAGGAATAGAGTTAATTAAGAGGAAAGAAAAGAGATAGTGAGTAGAAAATATTACAATTTCAACAGGTGAACAGAGAGAATGCAGAAGAGATGTAGGATGGTTATGAGGGAGAAAGAGAAAAAATAGAAGTAAAAAATTAGAGGAGAAATGAATGAGAGAACAATAGAATCTGGCTGTTAACAAAAGAAGAGAAATAAGAGAAGCAGTCAAATGAAAAACAATATAAAACCAAAGCACAAGGTACTAAACTAAAAACCCTAATGAAGACAAGGCAAGGGATAATAACTACATTCAAAATATTCTACAAATGAGAATAAAGAAACAAACATATGTGTGTGTTTGTGTGTGGGTATGTAAATGTCCACGAGATATTCAGTGCACATACCTACATACCCACACTCACAAAAGAAAAAAAAACCTAAAGCAGATTCTTCATGAAAAAAATTAAGGACCTTGTTTCCATTGAGGTGGTCAAAATAGTCAATAGAAATATATGTTCACTACCTATGCCCAACTGTCTTTCTTTCTGTTTCTTCATGAGGTATGTACTGAGCATGAGAATAGGGGACATGGGTTGTTAAATCCTTCCTCTTTTTTGCTCACCAAGTTGCCAGTAGGTTTCAAAAATCCTGTGCTTATGGGAAGTATGAGGTAGCGTGGGATGAGAAGTACTTTCAGCTTCAGTTTTGTCTGCACTGACTAGGTCGATGCTCTCCCAGGGTGATGCTGCTGCAGAGTTCTGCAAGAGGTGTTCCCATAGGTGGAATTCCAGAAGTTAGAGCTTAGATCTAGTCAGGTCCTAGACACTTTGCTGGGTGCTGTTCTGGAGAGATCAGATCAATGCACCTCTAGGTCCTTGCAGATGCTGAACTTCACTGGAATACTGTACCTCAGTTCTCTCCAGGGTTTCATTTGTGGGGTGGGGGAGCCAATCCTTGGCCCTTTCTGCTACCCATGACCCTGCATTTCCTGGCTTCCTGGGCTGAGTCCCTGCCCATTCAAATTTCTGACCCACTTTGGTTGGTCCTCAAGCCACCTCAAGCTGGGCTTCCACCTGACTTGTATTCCCCCTGGGTAAAATATTCTCCATGTCTATTTTGCTCTCGCTTTGTTAGGCAGTCTAGGTCACAAGGCAGGTGCCTGCCAGGACTGTGTATTGGACCCAGCTCAGATCTCCTTGTTCCCATAGCACCACCCCAGTGTGGCTACCTCTAGATGGCTCCTGCCTTGGCTCTCTCTGCAAACAGCTGGGAAACACCGGACAACCTTTATGCACCCGTGTACTGAGCAGTACTGCCTCTGGATCATCCTAGGGAAGGCTGCACTAAGTCTGGCCTTTGTATTTCTCAGCATTTTCCCCTCCCTCTGTGCTGTGGCTGTGCCATTACTGCTGTGGCTACTGCAACTGCTACCACCTTGGCTCTAATGTTCTTTTTTTCTTTGTTTAATGTATCCAAATTTCTCTCTCTCTAAGACACTCTCTGTCCAATATTGAGTTTTAATAAAATCCCTTTTCATTCATCTTGCAGTATTCCTGCTGCTTGAATCCTGGGTCATGAAGCAACTAGAAATATAGCCTCTCTCTAGCCAGTTATCTTGCTTCCCCTTTCCTGGTATTTTTCACATTCACTAGAATTTAAGCTTATCAAAGAAAAGGCCTACCCTTCCCATGGTATATCTATAATATCTAAAATATAGCCTAGGTAGCATTTAATGTTTATTAATCCTAAGTGAGTCTTTCAAATGTTAGACTGTTTAGGAGTCATGAAGACTGACAAGCAACAGTGGGATCATTGCTCATGAGAAAAGTTACTTTCAGGTGGTAGGCAAATCACTGATGAGGCAGGTAAGTTCATCAAGGGTCAGAGCCAGTAACACATTTAAGTTAATCCTCGTTTCTGACACATGAGCAGTAAAATTTCCTGCTTTGTGAATTCAACAGGTACAGGACGGATGAAATAAAATATTTCTTCCTCTTTGGGGATCTAAGAAGTAGTCCAGTTGGTGGCATTTCATAGAGCCAGAGCAGAGTGAGAAAGTGTCTCATTTAAAATAAGGGGATGGAAAAGCTAGATAAGCAAAGCCAAAAACCCATATGGAGAGCCCCAGTCTAAGAATCATGAAGGGGAATTTTGGGTAGAGGGAAAAGAGAACTACTAGTCCAAAAGGACAGAGAAACTGATACAAAGTTAGAGTAAGATTCTTAGACAAAGGGACTACAAATATGAGAGCAGAAATAATTTGAAAGTACATTGTTCAGTATAACTTGGAATGTATAAATGACAATGGATTTTGGAGCAATGCCAGTTAGGATTCTGATTCTGTACTAGCCGGGTGAACTTACTTCTCTGAGCCTCAGATGCCTTGCTTGTTAATATGACTTGAATTTCTAAATAAAACATGGGAAATAACTTCTCATGAGACTTAGGTAGAAATATTGGTTTTAATTAACAAATTAATTAATAGTAAGTATTAATAATAAATCTTATTTACATTTTTATTTTCATTTGTTAACCAAGAAGCAGCAGCTAGATGTGCCAGAAAAGTTTAAAGATTTACAGAAAGAATGAAACCTTGACACAAAGATGAAGAGATTCAGGGGTTATCTGACACTGCACTTCACAGCAGGGAAATAATCAAGCCAGGGACCATATCTGGATCAGACTCCCTATTTCCTATAGTGACAGATGTGAACAGTGGCCCTCAAAAAGAATGTTGACTTTTCCTTGTCATGCTGGTTTGCTGGTGAGCTGTACACTAAAAAGACTGGTGTTGAGAATCCACCCAATATTACATATATGAAGGAAGTACTAATCTGTTCTACTCCCAGATGCTAGTCTTCCCTGAGCTGCTCTTCCAGTTGTTGGGATCCTGACTCTCCCTCAAAATCAATTTTAGGGCACCTATGTAATAATCAAATTTTCTTGTGGTCATGGGAGCCAAACGGACCAAAAGTTTATATTTTTTTCTCCAAAGATTAATATTACTATTCAAGAATAGTTGGCAGTAATAATTTATCCTTTATAAGAGCAATTAGCATGGTATTTTATAATGATTTACTTTCATTTTTGTGTCCATTGTGAATTATTTGAGCACTGAGATATCTTATTTATAGTCTTTATATTCCCAACATCTCTGGTAAAGGAACTTTTATCTCTTTTACTCCCGTCTTTACCCCATCAACTATCTTGCTTTTGTATCTTGAGCACCTCCAGTATTTATACAAAATAACAAAGGTTGATACTATTTACTAATAAGCAAAAAATTACAGTAAAAGATGTTGTGCATTCTTATACACTCACTCTCTATATGACTTTCTTAATGTACAAAAAGGAGTTCTGAGTCAAACACTAGTTCTTCTTTGCAGACATGGCAATCTTGGATGTGGAGTATAAAAGTGGGGAGTGGAGAAAGGAAAATTCAGATATTGAGTCTAAGTTGTGCATTTACAGTCCCATTTTATCAGACAGCACAACACCGGCAATTAGTGGGCAGTGCCTTAGCTATATAGCAGTAAGGGACAAAGTTACAAGTGCCCCTAATACTTTAAGAGCTATTTTTGGCCAAGGCATAATGGTGAAAAAAAAATGTGAAAAACCAGCTGAAACAATATGAGGGAGAATCTTTCCATGAGTTTTGTAGAGTATGTTCTATGAAATTATAAGCCAATACAGTTACAAATTACTTGACAGGTTTTATTTTAAGATGCGATTAGTTAAGTGGGAATTTCTATGGGTAACAAAAGGAAAATGACCATTCATGCAACCTCAGATAATACTCACCAGTAGTAAGCAGCAGGGAATGGAGAAGCAGATGAGATCCCACAACAAAGCAGACAGCCAGTACGTAAGTACATAGACCCCACTCAGAAACTGGATATGTTTTGCTTTACTGATTCTTTCAATTACAGTTTGGAGACAAAAGCTACCAGCAACAACAGAAATTCCAAAAGCCAAACATTGTACTATTTGCAATCCATTTATAGGCCTATGGAAAATGAAATAAAAGATGAAATAAAGGTAGAAAACACTGATTTCAGTAGCTGTTTTCTAATGTTTATGGTAAGATGGAAAGGGGCTATCTTGAGGCTCAATTACAGTAAAAGTAAAATCATACATACACTGTATTAGAACCATAAACAGGGAGTGGTTGAGGCTTGTTGGAGACTGTAATAGAAGCTCTAGGGCCAGAGAGTAACATAAAAAGAATGTTGTCTAACACCGCCAGGGATGTTGCAGATGAATGGTATGCCTTATTATTGAACAAAACAGTAAATACGGTTTTGTTTTTTTCAACCTTAATGGAAAGTGCAATAATACAGAAGTCACGACACTCTTTACTTTCCAATATGTAATTCTGCACATTACCTAGAATAAAGAAAGAAATTCTTTACATTATAAGTCTTTCTTATCTAAAGAAAGCAATTCATCAATGAATCAACAGGTTAATATGTCTATTAGTACTTATGTTGAAGGTCCAAATAATCTTCCTTGCTATTTATCATTTCCCATTCCAACTTTCTACAATGGGGCTATTTCAAATCCTAACTTTTTTCTTCAAGAATTATACTCCATCACTAATCCTTATAGTAATCTCATTATTTACAACCCATAAAATAGTGATTCTCTTGTCTAAAGCAAGCATGGTTTGCTTGTTTTTCAAAAACTGTTTTGACTGTTCTATTTTAATTTGCATTTCTACTTATATTTTAAAATCAGCCTCTCAATTTATACAAAAAAGACTGCTGGGATTTTGGAAAGGATTGGACTAATCTACAGACAAATTTGGAAAAAACTGTTATCCTAACAATAGTTAGTTTTCCAATACATAATGTGGAATTTTCTCCATTTGTTTAATTTTCTTAGTAACATTTAGTAATTTTCAGTTTAGAAGTCTTCTGCTTATTATCTTAAATTTATTCCTAAGTATTTTATTCTTTTGGTTGTTATTGTGAATTTGATGTATTTTCTTTCCCTAGTAATTTGCCTATTACATATAAGTGGAAATTTAAAAAAAAAATCAAGTCTGAAAATTTCTGCCTTTTGACTGGAATGTTTACTCTGTTTATATTTACTATAATTATTCACATGCCAGAATTTATACCAGTCACCTTTCCATGTCTTATCTCCTTGTTTCTTTCTCCATTGCTGGAGAATACATTTTGTGGAAAAATATATTTTAAACTATAACCTTTAAATTCTTTTTTTGTTGTCATTTGACTATTTTAAAGCTATTTTCTCTATGGATGCTCTGGAGTTTATAACAGAAATCCTAATTTAAAACAATGTGATTAAGGTGAATACTAATTTGCTTCCAAGAGTACTCAGAAATTTGCTCCAACATAGCTCTTCCCTCTCTTCTATGTACTATTATAGTACAAATTATACCTTTATATATTACAAGTCCATTAACACAGTTTTATAATTATTGTTTTATCTAATTATCTTTACTGCTTTTAAAATTTATCTCAGAAATTATCTTTTCTAATTTTTCATTCCTTCAGAATTACTGTCTGGTATCCTTACATTTCAGACTGAATGAATTGCTTTAGTGTGTTTTACAGATAGAAAGATCTGCTGGTGATTAATTTTCCATTTTCATTTATTTGGGAATGCCTTTATTTCATTATTTTTGAAAGGAAATATACTGGATATATAAGGTTCCTGGATGTCACTTTTCTTTTAGCAATTTGATCATCCCACTATCTTCTTACCTTCTGATATAAGTCAGCTATTAATCTTTTTAATCCACTGATATGGTAGGGTGTGGGTGAAAGAAGTAGGTCAGTGGGGGCCTGCCTTTGGGGTTTATATTTTGTTCCTGGAGAGCAGAGTTCTGTTTTCGGCTGTCATGCCCTGAGCTTCTTTCCTCTGCCACACACCCTTCTGCCATGATGTTCTGTCTCATCTTAGGCTCAGACCTATGGAGTTGGCTGGCCAAGAACTGAACCTCTGAAACTGTGAGCCAAAATGAACTTTTCCTCTTTTATGTTGTTCTTGTCAGGTCTTTTGGTTGTAGTGATATAAAAGCTAAAATTCCTTCTTCAGTTTCACTCCTTTTACATTTTACTATAGGTAGCAGGGAAAAACCAGGACATGACTTCAACAGATCTTCTCAGGTAAATATCCAACTTCATCACTTTCTACAGAACACTAGAACACAAGTTGGTCAAGTTATCTGCCCCTTTGTAACAAGAGTGACTTTTTCTCCAAGTTTAAAAATTGGTGCATTATGATTATAAATAATAATAGGATTCATAGTGAAATATTCATACATGCATATAATTTAATCAGTTTCATTTCCCAGTATTGCTTCTTTTCCTCCCTTTCTCCCTTTCCCTGAGCCTCTTCCTTTACTGGTCTCCCTTATATTTTCATGAGCTACCTTTAAAAAATTATTCTCTTTAGCTTTCACATATAAAACATATGACCCTTGACTTTCTGAATCTAGCTAATTTTGCTTAACATAATGTTCTATAGTTCTACCCATTTTCCTGCAGATGGCAAAATTCCATTCTTCTTTATAGCTGAATAAAACACACATAAACACACATAAATGCACATTTTCTTTATCCATTCATCTGCTGATGGACACCTGGGCTGGTTCCATAACCTGGTTATTATGGAATCATGCTACTATAAACATAGGTATTTATATATCACTTTAGTATGCTGGCTTTCATTCTTTTGGATAAATACTGAGGAGTAGAATATTTAGGTCATATGATGCTTCCATTCCTAGTCTTTTGAGGAACCTCCATACTGAGTTACATGTGGCTGTACCTATTGGTAATCCCACCAACACTGTGTAAATATTCCTTTCTTCCAACATCTTTGCCAACTTTTATTATTATTGTTGTTGTTGTTTTTAAAATATTTTTTTAGTTGTTGATAGACCTTTATTTATTTATATGTGGTGCCAAGAATTGAACCCGGTGTCTCACACATACCAAGCAAGTGCACTACCGCTGAGCCTCAGCCCCAGCCCCTCTTTTATTATTTTTATTCTTGATGATGGCCATTCTAACTGGAATTAAATGAAATCTCAGTGTAATGTTGATTTGCATTTCCCTGATGGCTAAAGATGTTGGACATTTTTCCATATATATTTGTTGGGTATCTGTATTTATTCTTTTGAGACATGTCTATTTAGTTCATTTAACTATTTATTGGGCTACTTGTTTTATTCCTGATAAGTTTGAGTCCTTTATATATTATGAATATTAATCCATTGTGAGAAGGGTAGGTAGCAAATATTTTCTCCATTTTATGGGCTCTGTCTTCACTCCATTGTTTCCTCTGCTGTGAAGCTTTTTAATTTGATAATATTCCATTTATAAATTCTTAGTATTATTTCTTGAGTTTTAGAAGTCCTATTAAGGAGGTCACTGACAGCAAGTATATCTTAGAATTTCCTTCTTCTACATATGGATAACTAGTTTTCCCCAGTACCATTTGTTAAAAAGCTGTCTTTTCTCCAAAGTATGTTTTTTGTGCCTTGGTCTAGAATCAGATGACTATATCTGTGTGGGATGTCTTTGTGTCTTCTATTCCATTGATCTATGTGTCTATTTTTATGCCTACAGTTTTTAAATAGTTTTTTTAAAAAAATCAGTACTTTATATATGCATATAAAGATGAAATTCACTGGGGTATATTCATATTTGCATATAATATAGTTTGGTCAATGTCATTCCACTGTTTCTCTCTTTTCTGTCCCTCCTCCCTTTCTCTCAATTCACTTTCTTTGCTCCACTTATGTCCCTTTTATTTTCATGGGACTCCCCCACCCCCAACCTTTTTTCCTTCTTATTTTGGTTTAGCTTCTGCATATAAGGAAAAACATCTGACCCTTGACTTTCTGAGTCTGGCTTACTTCACTTAGCATGATGGTCTCCAGTTCCATTCACTTAATAGCAAATACCATAAATTCATTCTTCTTTATGGTTGAGTAAAATTACATTGTGTATATATTCCACATTTTCTGTATCCATTCATCTGTTGCCAGGCACCTGAGCTAGTTCCATACCTTAGCTACTGCAAGTTGTACTGCTAAACACAGATGTGCTGTGGCTGTATCACTATAGTATGCTGATTTTAGTTCTTTAGGATAATTACCAAGGAGGGAGACAACTATGTTATATGGTGATTCCATTTCTAGTTTTTGATATCCATACTGCTTTTCAGAGTGGCTGTACTAATTTTCAGTCTTACCAACAATTAATAAGTGTACCTTTTCCTCCACATCTTTGCCAGCATTTATTATTATCTGTATTCTTGATAATTGCCATTTTTTTTAGAGCTGATAAAAAGTTATCAAGTTTTTATTTTTATTTTTATTTATTTTTTTTATTGGTTGTTCAAAACATTATAAAGCTCTTGACATATCATATTTCATACAATAGATTCAAGTTGGTTATGAACTCCCAATTTTACCCCAAATACAGATTGCAGAATCACATCGGTTACACATCCACATTTTTACATAATGCCCTATTAGTAACTGTTGTATTCTGCTACCTTTACTATCCTCTACTATCCCCCCTCCCCTCCCCTCCCATCTTCTCTCACTACCCCGTCCACTGTAATTCATTTCTCTCCTTGTTTATTTTCCCATTCCCCTCACAACCTCTTATATGTAATTTTGTATAACAATGAGGGTCTCCCTCCATTACCATGCAATTTCCCTTTCTCTCCCTTTCCCTCCCACCTCATGTATCTGTTTAATGTTAATCTTTTCTTCCTGCTCTTCCTCCCTGCTCTGTTCTTAGTTGCTCTCATTATATCAAAGAAGACATTTGGTATTTGTTTTTTAGGGATTGGCTAGCTTCACTAAGCATGATCTGCTCTAGTGCCATCCATTTCCCTGATGGCTAAAGATGTTGGACATTTTTCCATATATATTTGTTGGGTATCTGTATTTATTCTTTTGAGACATGTCTATTTAGTTCATTTAACTATTTATTGGGCTACTTGTTTTATTCCTGATAAGTTTGAGTCCTTTATATATTATGAATATTAATCCATTGTGAGAAGGGTAGGTAGCAAATATTTTCTCCATTTTATGGGCTCTGTCTTCACTCCATTGTTTCCTCTGCTGTGAAGCTTTTTAATTTGATAATATTCCATTTATAAATTCTTAGTATTATTTCTTGAGTTTTAGAAGTCCTATTAAGGAGGTCACTGACAGCAAGTATATCTTAGAATTTCCTTCTTCTACATATGGATAACTAGTTTTCCCCAGTACCATTTGTTAAAAAGCTGTCTTTTCTCCAAAGTATGTTTTTTGTGCCTTGGTCTAGAATCAGATGACTATATCTGTGTGGGATGTCTTTGTGTCTTCTATTCCATTGATCTATGTGTCTATTTTTATGCCTACAGTTTTTAAATAGTTTTTTTAAAAAAATCAGTACTTTATATATGCATATAAAGATGAAATTCACTGGGGTATATTCATATTTGCATATAATATAGTTTGGTCAATGTCATTCCACTGTTTCTCTCTTTTCTGTCCCTCCTCCCTTTCTCTCAATTCACTTTCTTTGCTCCACTTATGTCCCTTTTATTTTCATGGGACTCCCCCACCCCCAACCTTTTTTCCTTCTTATTTTGGTTTAGCTTCTGCATATAAGGAAAAACATCTGACCCTTGACTTTCTGAGTCTGGCTTACTTCACTTAGCATGATGGTCTCCAGTTCCATTCACTTAATAGCAAATACCATAAATTCATTCTTCTTTATGGTTGAGTAAAATTACATTGTGTATATATTCCACATTTTCTGTATCCATTCATCTGTTGCCAGGCACCTGAGCTAGTTCCATACCTTAGCTACTGCAAGTTGTACTGCTAAACACAGATGTGCTGTGGCTGTATCACTATAGTATGCTGATTTTAGTTCTTTAGGATAATTACCAAGGAGGGAGACAACTATGTTATATGGTGATTCCATTTCTAGTTTTTGATATCCATACTGCTTTTCAGAGTGGCTGTACTAATTTTCAGTCTTACCAACAATTAATAAGTGTACCTTTTCCTCCACATCTTTGCCAGCATTTATTNGCACAGAAACCACAGCCCCGCCAACAATCCCAATCCACAAACTCTCCCTGTATAAAAAATATTCAAAGAAAAAAAAGGCGGGGCGCACTGAGCTTTCTTTGCCTCGGGTACTTACAATCCACTGCTGATTACACACTCAGCTTCTCTGCCTGGAGCGAAGCGAAAGAGGAAGCAGATGGGAGCAAAGCGCCCGCGGCTCTGAGCAGCCAAGCCTCCGGGAGCCAAGCGTCTCTGTTTCGATCTCTTTGTTCTTCCTGCTGCTTGGCAAAGTGGTCTGCTACAGATTAATGGTGAAAGGAGCTCTAACAGACTGTGCGAAATCTCTATTAAAGCCGCTGTTCTGAGCACCACGCTCAGCACTTCAGCAACCCCCGTACGCAGCGGCCATCTTCTTGATAATTGCCATTTTGACTGGAGATGAAATCAATTTTGATTTGCGTTTTCTATAGTTTGAACAACATGCTCCTCATTACTGAGCCCTTAGTGCTCATATTTCTACAAAATATTATGTTAATGATGATATGTTGTAAGTATGCCTCTAACATAATAGCTTTATCTTTTTTGGGGGGTACTCGACCACTGAACAACATCCCAACCCTATTTTGTATTTTATTTAGAGACAGGGTCTCACTGAGTTGCTCAGCACCTCACTTTTGCTTTGAACTCACAATCCTCCCATCTCAGCCTCCTAAGCAACTGGGATTACAGGCAAGCACCACAGCTCCTGGCCATAATAGCTTTCTTGAAAACATTTTTCTTTTCTATATTAGCCCTCATGAGAATCACCTTTAATATTCATATTTCAGCCAACAGCCTCTTTAAGACTAGCTAGGTTTTTTTTTTTAATGTGTACTTCAAAACTTTCTCAGCATCTCCCCATAACTAGTTCTAAAGTCAATTCCCCACTGTTTGGTATTTGTTGTAGCAGCATCCAATTTCCTGGTATCAAAATATGTATTTGTTTGCTAAGGCTGCCATAAGAAATACCATATACTCAATCATTTAAACAACAGAATGTCTCAGTTTGAAGACTAGAAATCTGGGATCAAGTGATGGCAGGGTTGGTTTCTTCTGAAACCTCTTTCCTTAGTTTTTAGGTGGCTTTCTTTTTTTAATGTATTCCTGTGGTCTTCCCTCTATGTATGCATATATATGTCCAATTTCCTTTTCTTATAAGAACACCAGTGATACTAGACTAGGGTCTTTCTTACTGACCTAATTTTAAATTTAATTACCTTTTCAAAACCTTATCTCCAAACACATTCTGAGATACTGGAAATTAGGACTTCAACATTCGAATTTTTGTTTGGGGTGGCACAATTTAGCCCATAACTATTTTTGTTGTTGTTGAAAAGTGTAAATTCATAATAAATATTGTATATACTAATTCCTTTGCCCTCCATATTTGTTATAACTGTTCTTTTTAAAGTTGCTGCTCCTCATTTTAGTGACTTAATATAGATCAATTTAGTAGATGCTATGTTCTGAACAGGATGCTGCCATGAATTTCTTTGAGAGACTTTTGAAAATAATTCTGGCCTTTATTTTTATGCCTAGCTCACAGATGTCAGCCCCAGGTCTGTATATTTAGTGATTAAAAAAACAAGGTCCTTGAATGCTTTAAGTCAGTAGTTTCCTTGATTTGTCAAGTAGATCTGTATATGAAGGCAGACCATCAAGCCTTAGGCAATTTACAAGTAAGAGTCAACTTTTACTTCATGCTTGTACAGGTCTTCAACATCCATCAGAGGTTAGTGGTTGAGGTATTCTCCTTTCCTATGTCATTCCTGGCCACACATACTAACATTTAAACCATTGTAATGACAAAACTTTTCAAAGTTCACTGTGGTTATCTAGTTCTTAAGGTATTTCTTTTTAATTTTTGGCCAGGTTCTTGCCTGACTCTGTTGAAATCACAGCCTTAGCCACCTGTGGTGATGTTACCAGCAGATTGCTACTAATTTTAGTAATGGCCTGAGAATAATGCTTTATTTTATTAATTTTTTATCTTTTAGAGCTTAGTTTTGATTCAAATCCAATAGTAACAATGTTATTGGAATAGAGATTTTCAGGAATTCTGTAGTTGACAATGTTCTAAGGATAGGGCTTTTAACAGAGCTCGAAACAGATGGGTCCTTTCTGCTAATTGCAAGGCTACTACTGGCTTTTCATGGCTGGTGAGGGAGGGTGATGGGAATGGTGCTAACTTAAAATGCAGATCTTATAGATGTTCAATAATTTTTCTTGAATAGATACATTCTAATTTGTTTTCTGCTTTTGGTTAATGTCTAGCTTTTGAAAATGTGTGATTTAAATTATATTTTACAAATATTTTGTTCTTTTTGTGAGAATATTGGTTAATTCCATCTTACCCGAAGTTCAAATCATCCACATACTAGGTGTTGGGGTAATTTGTGAAATAGAAAAGTTAATTAATCAAGTATCTTAGAGAGTTATTTTAACGATAATAAAGAGAATGCAGAGAATACATTCATTTGGACAAAATTAGTTACACAGACTACCTTCAAAAATTAGTTCTGAAAAGTCAATCTTTTAAGTATTCAACCATCTGTTTTTAGAATGGCAAATATACTAAAGGACAGCTTTCAATTATTGGAACCAACATTCTTATCATGTGAGAGCCCAGATAGACATCTATATTTTGGTCAAAATAAAAACGCTAATGCAAAATTGCATAATACAATATTTTCACTCTGGGATTATGCAATTTAGCCCAAAGATCCTATAGCCAAAATGTCTTTAACCTTTATGTCTAGTTGTCTCCAGTTTAGTTGCTTCTATGATACTGGTAATTAGGAGGAAAAAAAAGAGTAACTAAATACCATAGTTAAGTCCTTTCTTTGCAAGTGACAAAAGTCTTCATATAGCAGCAATCTCTTTCCTTTCTATGAGTCTTACCTTTAACTTTCCGTAGCTCTTGATTTTTAGACTTTAGAAAAATCTCTAGTTTCTTTATGAGAGTCAGAGCCAAACCAGAATTCCCTGAAATTGAGTAAGGCACAATGGTTTGACCATAATGTCTCAAATCCATTTCTCTTGCAGGCATATAATCATCCTTGAAGTTTAGAGCTATTAAGAGATAGGTAGTGACAACCAAAATTACTATTATCTGTAGCAAGATCAACTTCCAGTTGCGCCAACTGAAAAGTGCCCTTTTTATAAACATGGAACAAAACTGCTGGCGGTAAAGTGGAAACTAAAAAGAAGAGGGAAAATAGTATTACAATGGTTAGTGACCCAAGTAGGATATACATGTAAAATACATTAGTTTAAATGTTTCAAATTTTATGGTGAAAATACACACATATAAATTTATGCTTTAAACTGAGCCCAAGAAAACAAGATGTTTATTTGTGTAAGATATTAAGTGAAGATTAAAATGGGGCTTCTAATCTGATTATACTGAAAATCTTAAGATGATTTATTAACATGGTATAATACTTCTGATTGGAAAATCCAAATTATATCTTTTATTTAATATTAAGCTATAATTTTTCTATTTTCTCCATTTTATAAAAAAACATTCCATAAACTATTATATTTCTCCTGGGTATAATACATGAACTCTAGTTCATAGACAGAACGTGTCCTTAATTTGATCAACAAATATTTTCTGAATGTAATGGTCAAAGTTCTTGGGTCTAGTCAAAACTGAACAAAGGGAAAACTTATAATGAGAACTTTTCAAAGAGAATTTTGAGAAATAATAAGGCTGAAGGTAGCAGCTGTAATCTTTTATCTAGAACCCATTTCTCCTGCATGAGGAAATTAATGTGGTTATTACAGACTGGACCATATTTGGCTTGCTAAGCTCCAAACATATTTTAAATTTAAATATTAAACTACATGAACATATGTAAACCAAACATATTAGTGAATATGCTTACCCCAGTATTAAATTTAATGGTAGCAAGTTCATTAAAACTGGAAAAAACTGGTCTTTCAAAACTTCCAGACAGGCTCTGCTGTTTGTTTTGGTCATGAATACTCATTTGGGAAGTTGCCAGCTTATTGACCCTATACACATACACACATACATGAAATGAGCACAGATCATTTAGTTTTAATCATAGCCACAATCTGTTTTATTTAAGGAATGGTAAATGAGGTTTAAAACTTGAAAGAGTCCTCTTGCTCATGGATTGGCAGGAGCATTGCACATGAGCAATATGATAATGGTGGTTCTCAATAAACCAGTCAGAAGACTGCTGCCAACTGATGGCAAGGTTTCTACCATTCTGAGGCAACATGAGAAATACAATACATTTTGTTTCATTAAGCTGAACTTACTCAGTTAAATGACTTACCTTTAATCAAAGATATCTGTCCTTCAGGATTTAATATGTTCTTTGTTTTATAAAATGACAGGGACATTGAGCAGTAAGGTTTTAAAATTAGATAAAAGTCCTTATATTTCCCACTACTGCCTATGTTTGAAGCTGGTTTTTTTTGGGTGTGGATACTTGAGAAGAATGCAGATACATACAAGTAGTTATAAACCAAAGGGGGAATGCTAGTTAGAATAATAGAAGAAAAAAGACATCACAGCATATTTAGAGACAGGAGAAGTGGTAAAACACCTGGTGGAAAATACATTACTTGAAAAGGCATATTATTTTATAAACCATAGAGCTATCAATAACTTTCTGCTAGTATTTTTTTGGACTATATTACTAAACTCTGACATGAGTAAGTAATGAGTAGGTTGGTGACTTAGGTATGCTTTAAAAACCACATATCAGCATAATACATCCCATCAATAGACTTAAAGACAAGAATCATATGATTATCTCAATAGATGCAGAATAAGGATTTGACAAAACATAGCATCTCTTCATATTCAAAACACTAGAAAAACTAGGGATAGTAGAAACATACCTCCACATTGTAAAAGCTATCTATGTTAAGTCCAGGGCCAACATCATCCTAAATGGAGAAAGACTAAAAGCATTCCCTCTAAAAAATGGAACAAGACAGGGATGCCCTCTTCACCATTTCTATTCAAACTACTCCTTGAAACTCTAGCCAGAGCAATCAGACAAATGAAAGAAATTAAAAGCATATGATTAGGAAAAGAATAATTCAAACTATCATTATTTGCTGATGACATGATTCTATATTTAGAAGATCCAAAAATTTCTACCAGAAAACTTCTAGAACTAATAAGTGAATTCAGCGAAATAGCAGGATATAAAATCAACACCCGTAAATCAAATGTATTTCTATACATCAGTGTTGAATCTACTAAAAGAGAAATTAGGAAAACGACCCTATTCATAATGTCTAAAAAAAAATACTTGGGAATCAATCTAACAAAAGAGGTGAAAGAAGGGAGGCCGCCCCGACCTGCGGTCTGCTCCCCGCAGCCACTGACCCGGCTGCAAAAGAAAAAGTTTCCGAGAGGCAGGTGGAGAAAGGGGAGAAGGGCTACCTGGAGCGGCAGGGGGCGGCAGAGCGCCCGGAGCCCCGGACATGTTCAGGTGGAAGCAGGTGAAGCCGTGAAAGGATCACTAGGCAATGCTGAGCTGACGTGGATCTGGGGCGAACAGTCTGTGCCTCTCAGAACACACACCAAACCCGGATCGGCTGAATTCAAGCTCCCGTTTGCCTGCGTCTCACAAAGTGCTGTGACTCAGTGCTAAACGATCCTGCTGAAACAACTGGTCAGCCCTTCTGAACCTGCGGAGATTAATACCAACTGAGCCTTCATAGGCAGTGGCCACAGGTTTGAGACGGGGCTTGGGACAGCCAGTCACCCGGCAAAGGGAACGAACTGTCGCCATTTGCATGGGATACCACCATGGCAGAGAACTGACGTCACCAGAATGCGGCGGAGGAGATAACTTCATTGAAACCAGCAGCGGCAGGTGTGTAACCCCCAGCCCCCCCTCTCCACACAGCGGGGAAACCTCAAGGGCCCCTCCCAGCTCTCCCATGAGCACGATAGTCAGACCGAGGGAATCAGGAGTGGCGCGGGACCCCCGGCTACCGCTCCCACCAGTGCTGACAACTGAGGTCTCTTGCACCAGCTACCGGGGGCGTGGCTACCGGAAGGCAAGCAAAATACGCTGAGGGTTCTCAGCCCCAAGCTCCACAAACATAGGGTCTGAGAGAACGGCAAACAGGGAGAGTGTGCCCAGTAGTTCAAGAAAATAGGGCTCCCGGGAGCAGCAGACCTGGAGTGTAGCCAGTATTGTGGTGAGCGTCACTGGTCAGTGGGGCTTGGCTGGAGGAAAAGTGGGGAAGTGACTAGACACAAGAAAAGGCCCTAGGACTCAGGATTGGAGACCCGCACAGTCGGGGAGGAGGCGCTGCTGCACAGTGATTGGTTCCCGCGTATTGAGAGGAGAAGCTTGACCCGATGGGAACAGCTCCACCTACTGGAAGAGAAGTTAATCAAGACTGCATTTAAAAAAATTTTTTTTGGGGGGGTTTCATTTTTATTTATTTTTTATTTTTTTAATATTTTTTTATTATTTTTTAATTTTTAATTTTTATTTCTTTCATTATTTTTTTAAATTTTTTTCTTTTCTATTTTTTTGTCTTTTCATTTCTTTATTCCCCTTTCCTTGAATTCTACCTGTTTACTCTCATTCTCTTTAGTGACTTCTTCCCTTCCCTTCTAATACCTTTCCTCACAAGCATCACGACGCTGTTTATGTGTAATTTACTAAATATGTATAGGTCAATGTTCTGAGGCATTATATAGTGCTACCAAGTCCCTAGCTACCCAAATACTCCAGACCATTCTCCTGTTAACATCCCTCGTCAGTAGAGCAACCTTCCAAGGCTGCCAAGAGATAGAAACCTCAATACCATCACATCATTCGACTTAAATATAAGTCCCAAGACCAAACTGCAGACCGCTATATGCCATCAGACTCCGTACACAGTTTAGGAAATGAATGAATCAACACTAAAGTGCAACAAAACTCATCATCTCTAGTCATAGACTCCCATCACAAAAGAGAGACCCCAGAGTCACACAAAACCAAATAAATTTATAGGAGTAAACAGTAACTCAGCAAACAGAGCAAGAAGTAATATAAGCAGCATGAAAAAGCAAGGAAGAAAAGGAGTACAAACAATGCAGGACAGCCTAAATATACAGGAGGACCTAGAGGCATCAGAAAAATGGCCAAATAAAGAAATCAAGGAATACCTTAGATGGAATGGAATCTTAAAGAGGACATGAGACAGCAAATTCTAACACTAAAAGAACACATTGAAAATGAATTACATAAACAGATAAAAGAAGCAAATAAGCATCTTTATCAGGAGATATAGATTATTAAAAAAATCAAACAATAATTCTAGAAATGAAGGAAACCATAAACCAAATTAAAAACTCAAATGAGATTATCACTAACAGAGTGGAGCAAGTAGAAGCCAGAACGTCAGATAATGAAGACAAAATATATCATCTTGAAAAGAGTCTAGCCAACTCAGAAAGGCTGGTAAAAAATCACGAGAAAAACATCCAAGAGATATGGGATAACATAAAAAAACCAACCATAAGAGTCATCAGGATAGAGGAAGGTATAGAGGTTCAAACCAAGGGAATGAGCAACCTGCTGAATGAAATAATTATAGAAAACTTTCCAGATATAAAAACGGAAA
>NW_026000185.1:14896507-14901513 GCF_001458135.2 Marmota marmota marmota | reverse complement strand
TCTTTGATATAAGGAGAGCAACTAAGAACAGAATAGAGAGGAAGAGCATGAGAAGAAGATCACCACTAAACAGGGACGAGAGGGGGGATAGTAGAGGATAGGAAAGGCAGCAGAATACAACATACACTGGTATGGCAGTAGGTAAAAAAGTGGATGTGTAACCGGTGTGAATCTGCAATATGTATATACGGTAAAAATGGGAGTTCATAATGCGCTTGAATCAAATGTATGAAATATGATATGTCAAAAACTGTAATGTTTTGAACAACTAATAAAAAAATAAAAATAAAAAAATAACTTTCAAGTATACTTTTCATGGAAACTGACAAATGACGTTAAGATTCATATATTAGTTGATTTTGTCATTAAATGTTGTAAATAAGATATAATGAGGAGGAACTGCACTGTTTAAAGGGTAGAATTGACACATAAATATGAGTGAGATTTGTAGAGTAGAAGGTAAATTCTGAACACATTATTCAAGATGTGCAAGTACATGTAGCATTTTAAATGACTAGTAGTGAGACAATGGACTAATTATTTTGGGTAAAAATGGTTTAATCCATGCTTCACTTCAGACAACAAATTCTAAACCACTTGGCTGAATCAAACTGATATTAAAAGAAAATATGGTTGGTAATTTCAAAGTTGACATGCCTTAAAAAGAAAATAATTGGGGGCTTGGGCTGGGGTTGTAGCTCAGTGGTAGAGTCTTTCATGTGTGAGGCACTGGGTATGATCCTTAGCACTACATAAAAACAAATAAATAAAATAAAGGTATTTTGTCTGTGTACAACTAAATTTTTTTTAAAAATGGGGGGCTAGCTGGGTGTGGGGGCACACACCTGCAATCCCAGTGGCTCAGGAGGCTGAGGCAGAAGGATTGTGAGTTCAAAGCCAGCCTCAACAACAGAGAGGCACTAAGCAACTCAGTGAGATCCTGATAAAATACAAAAAAAGGGCTGGGATGTGGCTCAGTGGTTGAGTGCCTCTGAGTTCAATCCCTGGTACCACCCACAAAAATAATGGGAGCTGTAGTTAAAAATAACATGAAAATTAAAAAGGAAAGACAAATTGGGGAATAATTTGCAAAATGATTATCTTCTTAAGAGGAAGGCATGAGCATGTATGTGTGTATTTCAAAATCTGTAAGGAAAAAAACTCACTTTTATTGGATCTGCCACTTACCTGCTCAGTAAGCTGATATTGTGTAAATTCTCTGGTTTTAGTTTTCTTCCCTAAAAATTGAACCCTATTTCACTGGATAGTAGTAAGGATTATTTGTCTTTAAATGTGATACTTAGAATAGTGCTTTGCAAATAGTAGGTACCCATGTGAATAACTTAAACCATTCCAAAAACCTTCATAATTTAATATCATTGTGAAATTCCTAATAAACAAACTATATTAATATTCTTTCTCTAGCTGTTCTTAGATTAATCTGAAACTTGTAGAGGTTTGGTAACTTATCTGAAATAATTATCTTAAAGAGAGCAAGTCACTGTTAATTTAAATTTGACAGTCTCCAACCTGAACTAAAGAAAATTTATTCATTAAGAAGGAGGTAGGAAAAGACACTGACACTGCCAATAAGCCCTAGTGGAAAGGACTCATCACGGTCCAAGGCTTTTTGTTTTTAAACTGGGGATTGAACCAAGGGAGCATCTTATCGCTGAGAAACACCCCCACTTCTTTTTATTGTTTGACAGGGTCTTGCTAAATTCTGAGGCTAGTCTTGAATTTGTGATTCTCCTGCCTCAGCTTCCATCTCACTGGAATTGCAGGTGTGTACCACTGTGCCTGGCACTGTCCAAGGTTTTGAACTATAATTTCCCAGTTGCAGGTAGAGCTTTTATCATGGAAACGATGACTTTAATGAATAAATAACACTCATTCATTAATTTCATTAATTTACTCATTGAGAACTATTTTTGAGTATTCTTTATATGACAGCTTCTGTGTGAGGTCCCAAGTATAATCACTGAACAAAAAAGGCAAGATCCCTACCCTTATGGAGCTTTTTATAGCTGTGCTTACATAGAAACTTTCTCATTGTAATTTAGTTCTCTATGAAGAGACAAGAGAAGATTTATTGAATGACCAAGAGACCACTTCTTATTATAAATTGTCTTAGTCCATTTTGTGCTTCTATGACAGAATAGCTGAGACTGGCTAATTTATAATGAACAGAAATTTATTTCTCATGTTTTAGAAGTTGAGTAGTCCAAGACCGAGGGGCCAACACCTGGTGAGGATCCTCTTGCTGTGAAGGTAAAAGGTAAAGAAAGCACACAAGAGGAGCCTGAACTTTGTGGGACAAGTTCAAGTCACAACACAAATTATACTTATTATAAATTAATTAAGTCACATTTTAACTTATATATATCAGTCTTTTAAAAATTTGTGTGAATAAATTATCCCAAGTCTACTTGAAGCATTGATAAACTCCTTGATCCTAAGAGAATGAAGTCTAGCTTCAGCTTTGACATACCCTTACCAGAAAAGGACATTTGGTAAATCCTTGTGACTGCTAACTAGCTGACTTTGCTTCGTGACAACATGAATTCCATGGGTGCTGTGATTTTGAATTTTTACACAGTGAGAGACAAACTATATAAAAATTAAATAAATAACAGAAATATGGTTAGGTCAAAATTTTAAAGTCATTTGTACTGTACACTATAAGTTAGAAAAAAATTTTTCATATAATACATAGATATAATTCTATATTTTCCTTGACCAATTCTAAACTCTCTACTGAGGAAAAACTATACATCAAGGCCCAAATTAAAAATCTTTAAATATTTCTTAGCTGAACATATAGAAATACATTAGCAAAAATATTTGAAAACTCAGTGATACTATGATTCTACCAACTGCAATTGGGGGGAAGTGTAATCTTAAATTGATGTAGGGTTTTAGGGGTAGAAATTGTTTTTTTAAGGTCCTTATTACTTACTTAAAGAAGACTTCTTTCATGGTAGTGATTGAAACTCCAAAGTTGGCAATGCCCAGCTCTTTCTGATTCTTTTCCAACTCATCAAACAGAGCTTCAAATCTGAAATGAGAAAAAAGGAAAAAAGAAAGAGCTAGTGTTAGTATAGATAAATTTTAACCTGTTTTTTAAAGTTAATTTTATTTTCTAGTAAATAAGAATTTTAAATGTAAGCATTTTTCCCATTTAATACAAATTAACATTATCAATTATATTTTCTCTATTATTTTCTTAAAGTGCATTTTGTGGTACAATATATAACATAAAATTTGTCATTTTACATAAGTGTAAAGTTCAAGTGCCACTAAGTATATTCATAATGTACAACCATCACCATTATCCATTTCCAGAACTTTTTCACCATCTCAAACTGAAACTTTATGCCCATTAAAAAGTAACTTCCCATTCCTTGATCCACCTTAACTTAATTTCTGCTTCTACAAATTTGTCTATTTTATGTACATAAAATACAATTTTTATCATTTTGTGTCTGACTTATTTTACTTAGTATAATTCTTTCATGTTGTAGCATGTATTAGGTTCTATTCACTTTTAAGACTGAATGATCCCGCCTCGGGGACCTGCGGGGAGGGCCTTCGAGAGGCCCAGTAACATTTGGTGAATAAACTGTTATTTCCAGCTCTGTGACACATGCATCTGGAAGGATGGAGACTAGAGATCTGGACTTCTAAACTTCAACCAGAAAGATCAAATATGCAAGCCCTTCAGCCTGGTGGGGAGGTCGGGATGAACTGAAGTGAGAGAAGAGATACCTGAAGGGTCAATTAGCTTTGCTACCTAACAAACTGCATCAAAACTCAAGACAGGAAAGGAGAAGATGGCGGCGAAGGGAGTGCATTACCCCCGTGTACCGCGTCACTGTGCGGGAGAATGACGAGTTAGAACGGCTAAAAGCTATCTTGTAAGGAATTTCCAGCAAAATTGGGGTGCTCCAAAACCTAGAGGAAGGATTTCCATCGCACGAGGATCAGCTACGGGGGCTCAAACACGAGAGATTTGTCCGCACGGAGGGTCACACTGCTTATTCAGCAAATCACCCTGCGGCTAGAGTCTGCGGCGCGCACCGGGAAACCACGAGATAGCAACGCAAAGATACAGTGCTGCCGTTTCTGCGGGCTTCTGCCAGCTGTGCAATCCCCGTGCTCAGTGCTGAATTCTGGGTTTGAGACGGGGAAGGAAGCGGTCCAATTCGTTTCTCCACACCGGTCAGACCACAGAGGAAGCCAGCGGCCACCATCTTGGAGAGCTGACGTCACCATCCCTGTTTTCGACTGATCGCAGCTCATTCAGCTATAGAACAGGTAATTTCAGGCTGCCATTCGTCTGCGTCTCGCAGACAAATTACTCAGGCTCAGTGCTAAAGAACCTGCGGAAACTGCTTCTTGGAGCCTGCTCCTATCAGAACATATACCGAGCATGGAGCGGCCGAATTCCGGCTCCCAGAACTGCTCTGGCCCAGGGCGAAAGAACCCGTGGAAACTGCTTCTCGGTCCGGGTCCTGCTGAATACTGTGGAGGTAAATACCAACCGAGCCGTCATAGGCAGTGGCAACAGGATTGAGACAGGGCTTGTGAGGGCCGGTCAGGACTCACCCGTTGCTTTGGTCACCCGGCAAAGGGAACAAAATGCTGCCATTCGCATGGGATACCAACATGGCAGAGATCTGATGTCATGAGAAAGCAGTGGAGGAGAGAACTTCATTGATACCAGCGGCGACAGAAACAGTTGGTCTCCTGGTAAAGAAAGTGAGTCACAAACACCCGAGTCTCTCTCACTTTGTCATCAAGCCAGAGGGGCAGAGCAGAGCCGCCGCCCGCACCTGCAAGGTAGGCAGACATGCGACCGACGGGCAGAACAGGCCCAGCGGTCCGCGAGCGTGGTAGGAAGGGCAGGGCAGAGCTGCCGCCCGCGCCTGCAAGGTACGCAGACCTGCGACAGACCGACGGATCAGGCCCAGCGGCCTGCCGGCGTGGTACACACATCACCCCAA
>NW_026000185.1:14852293-14893956 GCF_001458135.2 Marmota marmota marmota | reverse complement strand
TTATACAAAAGTACATACAAGAGGAAGTGAGGGGAAAGGGAAAAATAATACAAGGGGGAGAAATGAATGACAGTAGAGGGGGTAGAGAGAGAAGAGGGGAGGGGAGGGGAGGGGGGATAGTAGAGGATAGGAAAGGCAGCAGAATACAACAGACACTAGTATGGCAATATGTAAATCAATGGATGTGTAACTGATGTGATTCTGCAATCTGTATACGGGGTAAAAATGGGAGTTCATAACCCACTTGAATCAAAGTATGAAATATGATATATCAAGAACTATGTAATGTTTTGAACAACCGACAATAAAAAATTAAAAAAAAGACTGAATGATATCCCTTTTATGGATACACCACAGGTTTTTTATACATTCATCCATCAGTGAACATTTGAGTTGTTTACTCCCTTTGTGTATTGTGAATAATACTGCCATGCATACTGGTGTATAACTATCTATTCAAGTCCCTGCCATCAGTTCTTTAGGTTATAAAACTAGAAGTGGAATTGTCAGATCACATTTTAATTCTATGTTTAAGTTTTTCAGGAACTTAAAAAAATAAATCCACCTTTTAACATTCTAAATACCAATACAATAGGGTTTCACTTTCTCCATATCCTCATCACAATTTGCTAGTTTTGTGTGTTTTAATTTGCATTTCCTTAATGACTAATGATGTTGAGCATCTTTTCATGTGCTTACTGGCCATCTGTATATCTTTTCTTTGGAGAAATTTCTACTCAAATCCTTTGACCAATTTTGAAAGTTTTTTTTTTGGTTAGATGATTGTTTCAATATTATTTTGTTGTATAAAAATGTCCAGTTATCAGTGGAAAAATGTTTAATAGATTATTGTAATTCTTATCATGAAACAAAGAAAAGTAGGCTGAAGAATTTACCTTAGCAAATCTATCCCCACTATAACTTGACATTTGATATATCAGTTTACTTTCTATATATAGCTATTTGGCAACAGTTACTTCATATATTTATGGTTCCTACATCAAATGGAAAAGAGTTCTCAAATTATAGGAAGAAGTGGTAAAATGGAGTTAGTCAAGTAGAAGCTGGCTACTAAATAAAAAAAGATTTAACCAAATAGCCAGGGTAATTATGTGAAATTTCTTTCTGTGTTGTATTTACATCAAGGATTACAAAGAATAGTTTTATCAGGAAGAGTTAACATTGTTTTAAGTTAACAAAATCTTCTATAGAAATCAATCAATTTCTTAAACATATCTCCAATTCTCAATGAGGGATTATCAAGCCTACTAATTACCCTCAGGCATAGTGATCTCAAAACTCCAATTTGTAAATTTCCTCCATTCTAGGATGAATTCTATTTCCATCTAATTTTACCTTGCTTTCATTCTTGGTTTTAATCTTATCCCTCAGTTTAATCTGTTTCCTTCTTCCTATGACACCTCTTCACATATTTTAGACCATTTTCTTGTTCTTTTTGAGTTTTCTTAGTAGAATTCCCACAGTGCTTGCTTGGTGTTCATCTTTATTTAAGGCCTCATATGTTAAAGGTTATTGTGTAATATTAATAAAATTATTCTTGTAATTCTATTTGACTGATTTTGGTATCAGGATAATACTAGCCTTATAAAATGGGTGAGGAAATGTTCCTTTTCTAGAAAATTTTTTCTAAAAATATTTTTGTGTAACTTTTTTTTTTCTGCTTCTTTTAATGTTTGGGAAAAATCATCACTGAAACTATGTGGTACCACATTTTTCTCTGTGGGAAGTTTTTTTTTTTGAGATTGGGTCCAACTATGTTGCCTAAGTTAGTCTTAAACTCCTGGGTTCAAGCAATCCTTCTGCCTCAGCCTGGGACTACAGGTTCAGACCACCATGCCTGATTCATGGTAAGATTTTAAAAAATACTTTTGAACTTAAAAGTTTTATTTAGTTCTTAATTGATTCATAATAACTACAGATATTTATAGGGGTTAGCATGATGTTTCTAATTATTTATATATTCAATTTCTTTAATAAATAAAGGACTTTTCAAGTTAAATATTTTCTACTTGGTAATTTGTGTATTTTCTCCTTGTCTTGATGATCAATATGACTAAAGTTTTACCGAATGTACGAATCTTCTTAAAGAACAAGCTTAGAGCTTATTTAAAAATCTCAAGTTCACTTTTGTTAGCCACACTGTGTGGATAGGAAGCTAGGCACTTGAGGGTATAAATACTATTTCTAAGTCTCTTCCTTGTTTTCTCATGTAAATGTACACATGTAAAGTACTAAGAACTGTGCCTGGCACAAAGCAAATTAACAATTACTTGTAGCTGCCAAAGTCTCAGAAATAACTAAGCAATTCTTGTCCTTTTATTTTTTTCCCTACAATAATGAATTTCTATAATTTAAATGGGTCATGGTCATTTTATTCTGGTTGCTTTTTCCCCCTCTCTTTCATGGGTTAGTTTAAAATAGAATATCTTCACAGTAATAACTTCAGGTATGAAAACAAAAAATGACACACTCCCAAAAGGACAATGATGAACACTTTTAGCTGGGATGGTAATCTCAGGTAGAATTATTGTTGTCTCTCTACAACTAATTTTATTAACTGCTGAAGTCAAAATTCCTGTTTTCTCTATTACAGTTACTGCAGAGTTTCCTTTCAAGCTATTTTTTACTTTTATCATCACAATATCTCCTTATATATGACTCACAATGCAGAAAAAATGTGTGTACAAGGTACATCCCATTATTTGTTTATCCTTTTTAGAAAGCTCTAGCTACTAGATTGCAAACCTCTTCCCCCAAAAACAAACATAAAGAAAAATATCAAATAGGCCCGAATGAGCTTGTGAGGTGATCCTGTGTTCAGCAAAAGAAATCTTAAAACTGTGAGCTTCCTAACTCTACCTGCAAACAGCAGCTGGAAACATGGTTTGTTATAAAAACAATACTCACTAAGCTTGTTAGACCTGGAAAATTAAAAATGATTTCTGGTCACCCAAAAACCATAGAGCTTTCTGGATCCATCCATACCTATGTGTATACTCTTTGAGTAGTACAAATGATAATTCATCTCCAATATCGTCCTCCAACATGGCACCTGGAACATGAGACTGAATCATTGCTGAGATTTTTTCAACATCACAACGTGGTTCCCTCTGCATGACTATGTGATATCCAGCACCTGAGATAAACCATTTAGATGATCAAATGAAGATGCTTGCACTTTTTTTTTACCCTTGTGAGACCAAACTTGGCTTTCCAATTTATCTACGTCTATAAGGAAGAAGACATGGTGTGTTGCAGACATTAAGTAATGACCATAAGGAAGCTCACAACTATAGCTTAGAAATGCTATTCTAAGAAATAAGATACTGAACAAATAATATCTTTCTTTATAATTGCAAAAATTTTCTTAAAGAATTACAATGATTTAACATATATTTGATACAACCAATATATGAAGAAAGGTCTTGTTATTTGGGTACTTATCATTCTTGAAACTAAAATCCTGATAAATACTCATTCAGCTATTACTAAAGCCCTGGGGATATAGTAATGAACAAAGCAGAGAAAAATTCACATCATCATCATCAGAGCTTACATTCTAGTCAAAGGAAATAATCAGCAAACAGAATAAACTGAAACATATGTTGTGTTGAAAATAACAAATGACTGGTCACTGTAACTGCTTTGTTGTTTCTTACTATGATGCTTTAAAAGCAAATAATAGATCTTGAGCATGGATCTCTGAGCTAAGCCTAGATTTATAATCTGCTTACAGTAGAAAAGACTATAATTCCATTTTACAATTGAGGTACTTCACATCAGAGCATGAAGTGTTCTCTCCACTGTTTACTAAGTATGGGAACGAAAATTATTTTTGCTTAAAGCTAAAAATTGATGTATAAAATTGTCATTTCTCACCAGGTTTTGTGGTGTAGGCCTGTAATCCCAGTGACTTGGGAGGCCAAGGCAGGAGGATCCTAAATTCAAGGCAAGTCTCAGCAACTTTTAGCATGGCCCTAAGCAACTTAGCAGGACCCTGTCTCAAAATAAAAAATAACAAAAAGGCTGGGAACATGGCTCAGTGATCAAATGCACCTGAGTTCAATCACTGGTATAAAAATTTAACATTCTCTGGAATCATGACACAATATGCTTTTATATTGTTTTGTCTTTTTGAAGAATCTGATCAATAAGAAAATGCCTTCTTTTTCAGAGAGGTGAATAGTTAGTGAGAACTCAGTGCTGACATCTACATGGAATTTCCCAGGCCAGCCAAGAAGTAAATTCAAATCCTAAGGTTTTGATTAAAATATAAGAAATTCAGTTTTAGCAGATTTAAAATTTATCAGCTATCAGAAGGGATCTGAATGCCCTGGAGTATTATGCCACTTTTAAAATATGTAGTCACCTACTATATACTGATTTGTGAACACTATTCAAAATTACTATTATTTATTTTTTTTTAGTTGTAGTTAGAATACTTTTATTTTATTTATTGATCTTTATGTGGCACTGAGGATTGAACCCAGAGCCCCACGATCTACTGCTGAGCCAAACCCCAGCCCCTTAATGGTTTATTTTTAAAAGCACAGCTATTTAAATAACCCAGGCATACCCAATTCAGATGTCAGAAGCCCAGTTTTGGATGTGAAACCCTTTAAAGACAATTGTTCAAACTCAAAAAACTGTAAGGTGATCATAAACTAAAGGGGTATCTAAAATGACTTTAGAAAAGTTTTTTTGATAAATCTGGGTCCCAGTTTTGCTGTCTTTTATAAAGGGAGGTTGTTATTTTGAATTCATATAAGATATACAAAGTAGGAAGCATGATAACCAGAATAAAAGAGATAATTGTGAGCTGAATGAACCTCAAATATTAAATAAAAGTTCAAAATAATTCACCCTTAATTATCTTCATTTATATTCACATTATCTTATTTTGGAATCAAATTTCTATAATTTTATCCCTCAACAATACACTGTTTAATGTAACAATTTTATCTCCTGTCAAAGCTGTATACTTATCAAAGTCAAGAACTGCTTTATTTCACTTATATGATTATGATTTTTATTCTGTACTACATTCTTACTGTCTGTGTATTTTAGCATCATCTCACCATAATGCAGATTTGTCTTTCTCTCTTGCATGTTTTTCTTTTCTATTTGGCATTACAGACTGAACCTAGGGGTACTTTATCATACAGGTACACTCCCAGTCCTTTTAATTTTTTGAGACAAGGTCTTGCTAAGTTGCTGAAGCCGGCCTCAAACTTGTGATCCTCCTGCCCTAGCCTCCCATGTCACTAGGATTACAGACAATATATTACTGGCCACATACTGAAATGTTGATAGTGATTTGGCAATTGAGAAACTAAGATCAGAGATGTCTAGTTTCTCTACTTTCTCTCCTCATCAGTCATATAAATCTATTTGAATACATAATTGCATTCCAGAGACAAAATGTCAATAGGTATAAAAAGGGACAAATAAGCATGACCTGTACAAGCTGATACAAATATTTACTGAAAGTATGTGTTGAAAACAAGTAAGGAGTATTAATATTGCAAAGGACCTTAAAAATAATTATAATTCTTGAGGCTTAATTTGTACAACAGAAGATCATTAAAATTTGGGGTATACAGATAAAATATAATTAAAATAATATTAAAATAATATTATTAAGGTGTCAATATCCTAAGAATGATCAAATGGAGAGAGACCATATATTTGTTTCAGGAACACAGAAGAGCCACAGCACTGCAGAGTGCCCATGGCCAGGATGGCAATGCGGTCACCCAGGGTGTCAGCTTCATCCATGTAGGGGGTGGTCACTAAGATGGTACGATTGTGTTTATACTGCATAAGGAGATTCCAGGTGAGCCTCTTTGAGACTGGGTCCATGCCAGATGATGGTTCATCAAGTATGATCACCTAAAGGCCAGGAGAACAATTCCATGATCATTGATAACTGATGCTATGCCACCTGTGGGTTTTACATACTATTTGAGGGGAATATATTTAAACTAAGATACAAAATCTAGACCAAAATAGAGATAAACTTTAGGAAAATAATAATAATCCCAAACCAAGGGATAACAGCTGAGCTAATAATATAAACCCTTTCTGATTATCATTGAGAGGTTTCCTTTTAGATTCATAATATTTCTCAGGTCTTATGCAGCTGGATTTTCTATGCCAGTTGGCAGGAATGCATATTTAGTCTGCCACTTACCTCCCACTTTGTGTGCTCCCCCCACTTATCTTCCTTCTTTAATACCTTAGAGCCCCCTATAAGTGCTATAATGACGGAGAGTTTGCGCTTCGCTCCTTCACTCAGTGAGCATGAAAATGCATGTTGATTTTCTAGCAGGTCAAAAATAGACAGCATATGGTCAATTTCCAAAGTATGCATGTTTCGTGGCATTCCTTTTATCTAAAAAGAAGAACCAGAATTTATATTGTGCATCCAATTTTATCCTAGAAAGTTCTCAGATCATTAACTTTTCTTACAGTTTTATAGAAATTTCTTGCAGATATATCCCTAGAAACATTTTACACCATTTCTTTCTTTTCTTTGAGACAGGGTCTCACTATGTTGCTCAGGCTGTTCTTGAACTCACGGTCCTCCTGCTTCAGCCTCTGGAGTAGCTGGAATTATAGGCATGTATCACCATATCAGGCCCTAGTTTTATCCTAACATCAATAAAAATAGCATCTTCTTTTATTTGCCTCTATTTATATCTAAAGAAGAGTCCCTAAAACAAGAATTTTCAAAGCCTGGGATGTAGTTCAGTGGTAGAGTATGTGATGATAGTACAGGCAAGGCCCTGGGTTCAATCCCCAGTGCAGAAAACAAAACAAAATGAAAAAAAAAAAAAAAGAATTCCCAGAACTTAGAAAGACATCTGAAGTTCATCAACAGAGTGAGGAAAGAAAACGTCTTTGGCTTCCAAGGTGTACTGGAGTAAACCTACACACCTTTTTATCTACCATTGATTCAAGATGAAAAGCAACATATATACAAAATATATTTAAAAATTCAGAGAAATTCAACAATAAGAAAATAACTAACACAAATTTAAATATGGACAAAAGTCATGAATAAACATTATATATAAAAGAGAATACAGGGGGCCAGAATTGTGCCTCAGCGGTAGAGCACTTACCTAGCATGTGTGAGGCACTGGGTTTGATCCCCGGCACCACATAAAAATAAACAAATAAAATAAAGGTATTGTGTCCATCTACAACTAAAAGAAAATTAAGAAAAGAACACAAGGACATCTAATAAGCACATAAAAGATATATCAACAAGATTAGACATTCATTAAATGAAAATTAAAATCATAATTAGATATCATCATACAGATATGGTATTAACAATAGTAAATGTTGTCTAATGTGGTGCAACTGGAATTCTCATACATTGCTGGTGGGGTTGCAAATGATGCAGCCATCACAGAAAACAATTTGGCAGTTTCTTACAAAGTTAACATGGACTTTTCATATGATTCAGTAATCCTACTCTGAGAAAAATAAAAAATTATGTTCTACATTAAAAACAAAACAACTTTAGTCATAATCACCAACAGCTAGAAATCATCCAATTTGTCTTTAAATTGCTATACCTTGGCAGACCAAATATCAAACACTACTCAACAATTAAAAGAAACAAACCATACATACATATAACAGTATGGATGAAATTTAAAAGCAGTTACTCAGTAAAAGAAGCCAATCTCAAATGTTACATATGGCATTGTATTCTCAAAGAGTTAAAGTGCAGTGGTGAAGGATAGATGAATGGGTACAAGCAGGGGAAGGGATGACAACAAAGGAATAGCATGTGGGATTGTTTTGGGGTGATGAAACTGCTCTGTATCTGATTGCAGTGTTTGTTAAATGTGCTAACTTCTAACAGTTTAACATCTACACTTCCATGTTTATGATAGCAAGATTCATATCAGCCAAGAAATGGAAACAACCTAAGTGTCCTTTAAATAAGAAATAAAAAGTGTGGCCCAAATACACAATGGAATACTTCTTAGCCATAAAAATAATGAAATTCTGCCAGGCTTGGTGGTGCACTCCAGTAATTCCAGCAACTTGGGAGGCTGAGGCAGGAGGATCTAAAGTTCAAGAACAGCCTTGACAACTTAGACCTTCGGCAACTTAGTGAGACCCTGTCTCAAAATAAAAAATAGAAAGGTCTATAAGATGTAGCTTAGAGGTAAAGCACCCCGAGTTCAATCACCAAAACAAAAAAAAGAAAAGAAGTCTTATTATTTGTGGATAAAAAGGGAAATCATTTTGTTACGTGAACTCAGCCAGGCACAGAAAGACAAGTACTATGTGATCTTATTCACATGTAGAAAGTTGATTTCATGGAAGTTGAGAGTAGAATGGTGGCTCCAGAAGTTGAGGAGAGTAGAAGGAGAGGGAGGAATAGGAAGGGGTTGATCAATGAGCATTAAATTTAGTTAGAATGGAATCATAAATTCTGGTGTGCAGTAAGGTGACTATAGATAATGATAATCTACTATATATATTACAAAGCTAGAAAAAAGGATTTTGAATGTTTTTACTAGAAAGAAGTATGTTTAGCCCAATTTAAACATTGCACAACATACATGTATTAAAACATCACAATGTGTAATTTTAATGTTTTTATGTAACAGTTAAAATAAATCAAATAATAGATCTACATATTAAGAGAAAAAAATCAAATTTATCACATAGTTTTATAAAATATATCTCTGACTCACCACAGAGTAGAAAAAAAGGTGTTCCGCTAGTGTCAAATCTTTAAATAACAAGTCATTCTGTGGGCAGAAGCCCAAGTTTTTTCGAATTTCAATCATGTTATCTGAAATGTCAAGTCCATTAACAAAGGCCTCTCCTCTGGTAGGAGGATAACGACCTAGAATTATGTAGAAGACATACAAAAAGCTAATAAGCTTTGTTGAGAGAATATGATTAACACATTGCAAATTAGTTCCCCACATTCATAATCTATTTGTGAATTACTAAGAGAATTAGCACTATTTCCTGCAGAGGAATAGTTCAGAAAAATATACAAAGTTATATGAGGGTGATGGAATTAGCTCTCTTAATTTTCTTTCTCTTTTGTTTATGTATACTAACTTTCTGCAAAGGGCATGGGATATGTTTGATAACAAAAATAATTTGTTACATTCTAATATATGAATACTGCAATCAGATAATAACCTCTGTCAATCATATTAAGTACTATGTAGATACTATGAAAAAAACATAAAGATTGGGAAGTGTGACATTTGTCATTTAATTCATTTATCCTACTTAAAAATACTACTAAAATACACTCTTTAAAATTATATTTAAAATATACTCCAAAGTAGAAAACTGTATTCAAAGATGCCTATCCTTAGATAACTAATTTGAAAGAAGACAAATGCTCAACAAAAAGAAAATAACTACAGTATATGAATATGAAAGACACTACATGGACATTGAAAGACATGAAAATATGCCTGTTAGAAACTATATGGATGACATAAGCATAAGGAAATTTTAGTATGAAATTATCTTCTGAAGAGCAAAATGCAAACTATCATGTTACACAGTAACATTAATGAAATATTCACTTTTATTAATAATTAATAATAAGCTTGTGTACAGGTGTACAGAATTTAGAACTTTGTTGTCATTAGGTTCATTCCTTCCCATATCATTACACAAACTCTTGCATTTTTAAGAATAAAAATGACAGCTCAAGGAAGTCTAAGTACCTGTTTCTCTACCGAAAAATAAAAGCCAGAGCCCTCCCAAACAAACAAACAACTTTGTTCAGAACTCCAGAAAATAAAAGGTTTACAGCAACCAAAGAAACTCAAGAAAAAGGTGACTGAAACATGATAAAATTTCTCCTTTAAATTTCTTCTTGCCCTCCCTGCTTGGTAGTAATCTCAAAGACAGCAGTCTGCATTCCTGATAAGGGTTCCAGGTTCTGGAAAGACCACACACGGGAGACCTAGTTCTAAGGGAACTATGTTAATTTATTTTGCCCAGCTGAGGATTGCTGAAGGACTGAGCAAAAGTCTTTGCTTTGTTTCAACTAAGCTGGAACTCTCTCAAGATGGATAGGTGGGGGGTATTTTTAAAGGCAAATGGACAAGCTGCTACAACCTGGGGCAGGAGACAACAGCTGGCTGGCAGTCACCACAGCCCCTCCCCAACTTCAGCACAGAATGAGAGGATGAAACACTGCATTTACAAGCTTATCTAAGGGAAAAGAGTTGGATCATGTATCCAACACTCCGACTTTCCCAGAGGATACACAGAGGACAGGATTCTCAGTGCCGAAGGGACACTGCATACGCTAGTCATCTGGGGGCCAGTGAGATGGTGATTTGGAAAGGCAGTTGCCATAGCCCCTCTCTTTGGCTCATCACAGAACAAGTGGATGAACCAAACACTTTCAATCAATTCTTTCAATATCCGCCTTTTGAATAGTTTAATCCTTTGACATTAAAAGTAATTACTTGTAAGAGAGGAATTACTTCTGTCATTTTGCTATTTGTTTTGTGTTTGTCCCATCTTTCCTACATTATTGCCTTAATTTTTCTTTAGTTTTAGCTTTTTCTAAAGAGACGTTCTGATTCCCTTCTTATTTGTAATCACAAATACATATAAATTTTAAGAAATGCAATAAATTTAATTGCTTACTCTCTCTTTTTTTTTGGTGAAGTGCTGGGGATTGAACACATACGCTCACACATGCTAGGCAAGAGCTGTACCATGAGCTACACTCCCCATCCTTTAATTTAACCTCTTCAGTTTACTATAATTTAGTCTCTTCCCCAATAGCATGAAAATGAATAGCAAACCAAAAATATGGTAATATTTGCTTTTATATTTGCCAAATGTTATGCTAATGAACTCCTTCAGTGCTTTTCTGGATATGTCTTAATTTCTCTATTACTTTTAAAGGGCATTTTAAATATGTCACCCCAATATCTGCTAGTCTCAATAGTTTCTGATGAGAAATAATCTATTAAACTATTAAAAATCCTGAGTATATAAAAAGTTGCTTCTCTTTTCACTCCTTTTAAATTTCTCTCTTTTCACAGTATGATTGCAGTATCCATGAACTCTTCTGAGTTTATGCAGTTGGAATATTCAATAAGCTTCATGGATACGTTGTTAATCAAATCTGGAGTTTTTGACTGTTATCTTCTAGTTCTCAGCCACTTTTGTTTTTTGCTCTCTTTGTACAACTCCTACATACATATATCTTGGATCCTTTAACTTTTGTCACTCTTCTTTGTCTTTTAAACTTTTTGTTCCTCAGACTGGATAATCTGCTGTCTCATCTTCAAGTTAGCTGATTTTTCATTCTGCATGCTTAACACTGGTGTTGAGATCCTCTAATAAACTTTCATTTCCTTCACTGTATTTCTTAGTTCCAGGAGTTCTATTTGGTTCCTTTTTATAATTGCTTTTTCTTCATTGGCATTCTCATTTAATTTTTTAAAAAATTATCCTAGATTTTTCTCTACGGTTTCCATTGAGATAGCTAATTTAAGGATTTGTTTGTAGGTCCTTTCTATGGACTTCCTTCATCAGGACTTCTTTCTGCCCATTTATTTTATTCCTCTGAATGGACCATATTTTCCTATTTGTCTACCTTGTGTTTTTTTTCTTGCTGTTGTTTTGATTTTTGTGGTGCTGGGAATAGAATCCAGGGTCTCATACAAACTATGCAAGAGCTTTATCACTGGGCTACATCCATCCCCAGTCCTACTTTGTGATTTTTCTATTGAAAACTGGGAATTTGAATATTATAATACAGTAATTATGGAAATCAGATTCCCTCCTTTGACCAGTTTGTTGGGGGAAAATCATACCACTCACATAGACTGCGAAAACAAGCGGGGGTTTCTCTCCTCATATCAAATAAAGTAGACTTCAAACTAAAGCCAATCAAAAAGTATAAAGAAGGACACTACATACTGCTCAAGGGAACCATATACCAACAATACTTGACAATTATAAATATTTATGCCCCCAAACAACAAAGCAGCTATGTTCATCAAACAAACTGTTATCAACTTCAAGAGTCAATAGATCACAACACAATAATTTGAGGTGACTTTAACACACCTCTTTCATCACTAGATAGATTTTCCAAACAAAAGCTGAACAAAGAAACTATAGAACTTAATAATACAATCAATAACTTAGACTTAATTGACATATATAGAATATTCCAACCTTGAATGAGAGAATATACTTTTTTCTCAGCAGCACATGGATCCTTCTCTAAAACAGACCATATACTATGCCACAAAGCGACTCTTAGCAAATATAAAAAAAAGTAGGTGAATGAAATCTCTGAGACACTAAGAAAGTAGTTCTAAGAAGAAAGTTCATTGCATGGAGTTCATTCCTTAAAAGAAGAAAAAGTCAGCAAATAAATGACTTAATACTATATCTCAAAGCCCTAGAAAAAGAAGAACAAATCAACACAAAAAGCAGAAGACAGGAAATAATTAAAATTGGAGCTGAAATCAATGAAATTGAAACAAAAGAAACAACTGAAAAAAAACTAACAGAACAAAAAGTTGGTTCTTTGAAAAAAATAAAAATAAATAAATAAAATTGACAGATCCTTAGCCATGCTAAAGAGAAGGAGAGAAAACTCAAATCACTAACATACATGATGAAAAGGAAATACCAATTGATTTATGAGTGTTAATTCTGTATGCTATTACTTTGTTGAATTCATTTATGAGTTCTACAGATTTTGTGGTGGTTGTTTTTGTTTTCTAAATATATAATCACATCATCGGAGAATACAGCTAGTTTTAACTCTTCTTTTTCTGTTCACATCCCTTTTATTTCATTCCTTTGCCTAGTTGTTCTGGCTAGAGATTTGAGTACTATATTAAATAGAAGTGGTGAAAGTGGGCATCCCTGTCTTGTTCCTCTTTTTAGAAGGAATGCTTTCAGTTTTTATCCATTTAAAATGATGTTGGTCTTGAGTTTGTCACATATAGCTTATATCCCTAATTATCTAGTGTTTTAATCATGAATGGATGTTATATTTTGTCAAATGCTTTTCTGCATCCATTGAGATAATCATGTGATTCCTGTCTTTCAGATAATTAACAAATCTCCATTTCTTTTAGGTTGGTTACTGGAGAGTAATTTGATTTGATTATATCATACTTTCTGGATTCTTCATCTTTTTCTTTTATTTGTTTTTAGTGGTGCTGGGGATCAAACACAGGGCCTTGTATATGCTTGGCAAGCGTTTTACTAATGAGCTACACCCCAAGCCCCCAGTGCTTTATGTTCTTTGTATGGTTGCACGACTGTCTACACATCTGATGAAAACATGCCTTTTCCAATTCTCATAGAGCAACACACAGAAGTAGGATGATTTTCCTTTGTACTTAGCTATCCCAGACATGAAGACTACCAGTTATTCAGTACTTTCTATGAAAAAAGAAGGAAACTGGCCCTGTGGGGACTGCACTCAAAGGCTGTGGAAAAGACTCCATTCACATCATTCTTTCCTTTATGGAGGAAGAGCCTCAGTTCTGCACCTATTCCCATTCTTGCAGAGTAGCTCTGCCCATAAGAGGATTCCTACTTCTTCCTCCTTGTTCCTAGTTATCTCCTAAGCTCTATGAATCTCTTAGCACTCCATAAGAGGTGATACAGAAACTGGCTCTTTGGGGACATACTAAAAGGCTGGGGATAACACACTTGACTTCTCTCCCTCTCCCTTGGAGAAGCAGTTTTGGTTCTACACTTTTCCTCAATCTTGCATGACATTATCTACTGTAGGAGAATATCTACCCCTTCTTTACAATGCCTAGCTGTCTCAGGTATATGAACTTTACTGTCCTTTCAGCACTCTAATAAGGCAAGATAGAAATTGGACCCTCAGGTGATATTCTGAGAGGTCTGGGACAAGACTCCGTTTCCTTCTCTTCCTCCTCTTTGGAGAAGCATCCTTAGTTTAGTGCCCTTTCTCAATCTCTCAGATTAGTGAAGGCTGTCCTGCATCTGTCCCTTATCTTTTGTTCTTAGATGTCACAGATGCCCCAGTTCTACCATTCTTTAAGCCTTTGGTATGAGCTGAAACAGTAATTAGTCCTCTGGGGAGTACACTGAAAGTTCAGGAGGCTGGGTGGCCATGTGCACTCTCCATTCTCTCCTCCCTCACTCTCTAAGGGAGAAGTTATAGGTCAAAATGATCTAGTTTGTGAGCTAAACTTCCTTGAAGACTTACATGGGAAAAGTAAATTTGTTCTTTTCACCTGTATCAGTACAACTTTTCTCATATGTATGTTTGTTCAGAATGCTACATGACTTAACTGGATTTTGAATTTCCCATATAAATATTTTGATGCAAATATGATGGTTATTTTAGTGATACTGGGGGATCAAGAATAAGGACTCAACAGCAAAACTCAATGATGTTCACTCAGATGGAATCTGACCTTTACTCTGGATAGAGGTGAATACATACCTGTAAGAACAGACAAAGCTGTGGTCTTTCCTGCTCCATTATGTCCCAGAAGAATAGTGACCTGCCCCTCATATACATTCAAAGACAAATCCTTTACTGCTGCTTTGCCACTGAATTCCTATGGGATAAAAGAAATAATAATGTCATCTATCACTATCACTTTTTAAAGTTAAACACAACCCCTATCCTTCAAAGAAACATTAAATATCATCAAACTCATGTTACCAATAAAGGATGATGTTGTGAACTAGGAACAATATTTTTAGGTGAATTAACTTCAGAAGAATGAAATGGACCCTTTGTTACACCATACACAGAAATCAACTCAAAATGGATTAAAGATCTACATATTAAATCTGAAACTCTAAAATTCCTAGAGAAAACCTCCTTGATGCTGGTTATCAGGAATTATTTTTGGATATGATCCTGAAAGTAAAGCAACAAAAGCAAAAATAGACACATGGGATTGCATCAAATCAGGAAGCTTCTGCAAAGCAAAGGAAACTTCAGGGTGAAAAGGCAAACTATTAATAAGGGGTTAATTCCCCCAAACTATAAAGAACTTATATAAAGCAACAATTAAAAGAATACAAAGGACTCAATTAAATATGGGTAAAGAACTAAAATAGACATTTCTCCAAAGAAGACACAAAAATGGCCATCAGATGTATAAAAAGTCACTCAATATCACTAACCATAAGGACAACGCAAATCACAGCTACAATGAGACATTACCTTATACCTGTTAGGATGGCTAATATAACACACACACATACATACACACACATACACACAAATAACAAATGTGGCAAGTTTTTGGAAAACACTGGAATTATTTACTTTCAATGGGAATGTAAAGTCTAGCCACTGTGGAAAATAGTTTGCAGGTTCCTAAAAGAAATTAAAATAGATCTATCATGTGACCCAAATTAACTGACCTCTGGGAATTAAAACCAGGATCTCAAAGAGATAGCTAAATTACTACATTCACTGCAAATACATGTGCACAATCACTGCAGCATTATTTATAATAGCTTAGATATGGAAGCAACACTTTTTGACAAACGAATGATAAAGAAATGTGGTATCATATAATGGAACATTATTCAATCTTAAAAAGAAGGAAATTTTCCATATGCAAAAACATGGACAGACCTGAAAAACATTATGCTAATAGAAATAAGACTGTCAAAGAGAAACAAATACCTCATGATTGCTCTACCAGGAGGCTCCTAAAATAGTAATAAATACACAAATACAGACAATAGACTGGTAGTTATCAGGGCTAAGGAGAGGGGAATATAGGAAGAAGTTGTTCAATGGGTATAAAGCTACAGTTGTATGAAATAAGTAACTTTCAGGGATCTGCTTTACAATATAGTGCCTGTTGTTAACATTAAGATATCATGCACTTAAAAATGTATTAAGGCTGGGTGCAGTGGTGCACTCCTATAATCCCAGCAGCTCAGGAGGTTGAAGTGTGAGGATCGCCAAAGCCAGCCTCAGCAAAAGCAAAGCACTAAGCAGCTCAGTGAGACCCTGTCTCTAAATAAAATATAAAACAGGGCTGGAGATGTTGCTCAGTAGTCAACTGCCCTGAGTTCAATCCCCATATCCTCCCCCCAACAAAAAAAGTATTAAGAAGAAAGATCTCATGCTAAGTGTTCTTACCACAAAAACAAGGAAAAATAAAACTCAAAGGGACACAAGGAAATTTTTTAATATGCTTACTAACTGGATTGTGGTGATAATAACACAAGTGTAGACACAGGTCCAAACTTGTAAAATTGTACAATTAATTTTGTGAACTTTTTTGGTAGGCCAATTATACCTCAATAAATCAGGAGGAAAAAAAAAACCATGTCAGCCTAGAATCCGAAAAGCTCATGATTTTCAAGAATTCAACTAAATGAACCTAAAAATCTGCCTGTCTAATACGTCTGTAAGTATACTTACTGACAAATCCTAACCAGAAAGCAATGAGGGAAGGTAATTCTGGAGAAGGCAGCTCTTGGGTTCTCTTTTTCAATGTAGGAGAATCTGTTGAGAGGCATCCAGGGACTGTGTGTGGACCTTTTCAGCACTGAAGCCAGTGAATAGTAAAATCTGGTATCAGGGGAACTTCCAATGGCAATCCTGCTGGTTAAGATTGTCCATATTCATGTGAATTTCTATTTGACTCTGCCAAAAAGGTCCCACACAGCATCAGAGATGGTGTAAACTGCTGTTGCCACCTAGTCACACAGACTCCCAGAGATGGGTAGAGCTTCCCAAGAGCCAATCAATATGTTGACTGCAAGACAATATGAATCAAGACTCCACCCCTGAAATCTTATCCCTGCCTTTGATGCACCCCCTTAAATAAACCGTGGGTGCCATTTTTTAGTTGTTCAGCTCCAGCTCCTGTGTGGACTGAATCTATCAGATGCTCCATGCTTTTTAAAACTAATTCTGACTTTGTCTTATTTTTTCACTAATTATTTCAGACTTTATTTTCTCAGGTGGCTTATCCCCTCTTACGCAAGAAAAATTACCCTGGTAAGGTGCTGGAGGCCTCACAATAAAAAAAAACCTTAGCAAGAGGTGGTAGTATTACCAAATTGACAAGAAACCTCCAGGATAGTACACCTCCTTAAGCTTAGGTTTCTCAAGAGTAGTATCACTGACATTTTGGGCTAAAAAATCCTTTGCTGGGGCTGGGGATGTGGCTCAAGTGGTAGCGCGCTTGCCTGGCATGTGTGAGGCACTGGGTTCGATTCTCAGCACCACATAAAAATAAAATAAAGATATTGTGTCCACCTAAAACCAAAAAGTAAATATTAAAAAAATCCTTTGCTGCAGTGGGATGTCCTGTGCCTTACAGACTGTTTTGTAGCACTCTTGTCTATACTTTCTAGATGCCAATATTACTCCTTTATGCACCTTTCCCCTTCCCTGGTTGTAAACCAAAATAGCTGTAGATTTTGTCAAATGTCCTCAGGGTTGGAGGGGGGACATCATCACAGTTGAAAACCAATGCTCTAGCCAAATTAATTGTCTTCCATAAATTCAATTACATACTTATATAGATGCTGAGGGTATTATAACGTGTTTCAGTCACCATCTCTCCTCTAACATGTAGCTCTGCATCTCTAAATACCCCTCAAAAACATAAATAAGTATTTGATAAATATCTCAAACTAACATCTAAAAATCTGAAGTATCTACTCTCATCTATATTTCAATATATAATATCATAATTATCCTCTCAAAATATACTCTTCAACAGTACTAACTCAGTAAATGGCCTCCAAATTCACCTAGATGTACAAACAAACCAGAAACCTATACATAATCCTGCCCCTTTCCATTGCAATAAATCACTAATTAATTGACATGGGTCTGGAGTGGCTATTCATTTATTCATGAGGAAACTAGCTGCTGGACAAAGAAGATTAGAGGGAACAGTCTTTGATACCTTCATAGGGCCAGAAAATGGTGCTTATTATGCCAGCCAGACTGTAAAATTGCAGGATTAACAGGGTACTAGGTAGATTCCAAAAAAAGGTTTTGCCTCAAAACTGAGGAATAATTTACTGTAGATTAAGCAAATCAGACATGAAGAATCAAGCTGTTTCCAAGTAATTTCACTGTTTCTATAAATAAAGATCAAGAGTATTTAATGAAATACAAAAATGCCCAGTACCCCAAAAGAGTATAGATTCAAGATCAAAAGACCCAAAGGACAAGGAAACTACTTCCAAAGAAAATCCAACCACATTGCATAAAACCAGTGGTAAGTGTTTTGAAAGGTGCCACAAAAACATATATGTTAGGGGGAAAAAATAAGGACTATAAAATATTTTTCATTAGAAACAATCCATTTGGAAAGACAGTGGAGAAACATCTTTAACCTAAAATTCTATAACCAATGAAAATATCCTTTGAAAAAGAAGATGAAATAGTTTCATACTCTCCCACCACACCTCAATGTTACTATTGCACCAAGTTTATTTTATTCACATAAATTACAAAATAAATGGCTGTTGCCAAGACCACCAGAAAACAGTCAAAGAAATGCCCAACAGAGATACAAATAAGACAAAATGTATCTACATTTATATAATAATGTAAATGTAAGTTATATAATAATCATTGTTCCAACCAAGCTTTGCCTCTGAGAGTAGAACTACACTGAGGATGACTCAAATTAAACTAGCTATCTCACTTGTTTTCTTGGAAAACAAGTGATAAACAATCCCAATGTGCAGTATTTGGCTTTCAATACCTGAAGGAAAAAGAGATCTTTGAAATAATACCTTATGCAAATGTTTGATCTGGATACCTGCTACCAAATTAATAGGTTCAGCCTCAAAATTGTTGCTTCTCTGAGTTCCTCCATGGCTTTCAATGTTTTTTTCCTCTATAATTCTCGGTTTTCCAAACCAGTATGAGCGCTACAAAGAAAGTTAAGATGTAATCACATAAATGAGCATTAAGAAATGAAGCCCTCTATCTGAACAGACTTATAAAAAATAAAATGATCAATAATATCCCTACAAAGAAAAGTCCAGAACTCTATGGTTTCATTGGTGAATTATGCTAAATATTTAAAGAGGAATTAACAATTTTTCCAGCCCTTCCAAAAATATTAAGAGGGAACACTTCTTAACTGAGTCTACAAGATAAGCATCATTCTGACATCAAAGTCATAAAAAGACAACACAAGAAAGGAAAAACCCAGAAAGGATTTTTAAGATACTTATGAACATAGATGTAAAAATCTTCAACAAAATACCAGCAAGCTGAATCCAGTAGCCTATTAAAATGATTACACTCCATTACAAAGTGATATTTATCCCAGAGATGCAGGAATGATTCCAACCTACAAAAATAAATCAATCTAATACACCACACTAACAGAACAAAATGAAAACAAAATGCCATGCAATCATTTCAACTGATACATAATAAAAATACCCAGAAAACCAGGAACCGAAAGAAGAAAATTTCCTTAAAATAATAAAGCGCATTTATGAAAAACACAAAAGAAACCTATAGTAACATAATACTCAATGGTATAAGATTTAAAGTTTTCCCTTTAAAATTAGGAACAAGAGAACAGTAACTGCTTTCATACCTGATATTTACCATTGTACTGGAAGTTGTAGCCAGAGCAACGAAGCAAGAAGAAAATAAATAAAATCCATCCAAATTGAAAGAGGTAAAACTATTTAAAGATAGCATGATCTTATATGCAAAAAATTCTAATACTACTATAGGAGCTAACAAACTCAGTAAAAATACAGTGTATAAGATCAACATGTAAATATATACCAGGATGAATAATTCAAAAAGAAAATTAATTCCATTTACAAAATAGGATCCAAGAATAAAACACTGAGGAGTAAAGTTAATCCAGGGAGATAAAAGACTATATACTGAAAAGCATAAAGCCTTGATGAAAGAACTGAAGACTAAAATAAATAGAAAATTCATGAATTTGAGAATTGAATATTTTACATATGGTAACACTAGCTAAGTCAATAGTGCAATCCCTACCAAAGTTCCAATGGCCATTTTAAAAAATTTGTTTAATTTAGTTACACATGACAGTACAATGATCTTGACATATCATACATTTGAATCAGATGGGATATAATTTCTCATTTTTCTGAGTATACACGTTGCAGAATCACATTGGTCATGCAGTCACATATATACACAAAGTAATAATAATGTCGTTTCATTCTACTATCCTTCCTATCTCCCCAACCCCTCCCCTCCCATTTTTGCAGAAACAGAAAACCTGATCCTCAACTCAAAGTTGAAGGACCTTTTATTTAAGGGCCTTTTTTAAAGGACCTCTTAATGAACAAAACAATCTTGAAAATGAAGAACAAAGGTGAATGAGTCACATTTTCTGATTTCAAAACTTACAACATGGATACTAAGCATCATAGTGGAATAAAGTTACCAACAGAATAAAGCTAAAGGTCAAGAAATAAACCCATACACATATGAACAACTGATTTTCATCAAGGGTGCCAACAGTATTCAATAGGGAAGTGAACAGTTACTTCAGAGAGTGGTGTAGGGGCAATCAGTATACCCATGTGCAAAAGAAGCTAGACTGCTACCTCACATTGTACCCAAAAACTGACTCAAATGAATTAATGGTCTAAATATAAGAGCAAAAACAATCAAATTCTTGGGAGAAAACACAAGGATAAATCTTCATGAGTCTGGAATTTACAATGTCTTCTTAGAAATAATACCAGTAGAATCTATTTTGATATAATTAAAAAGAACAAATAAAAATCTCATTTTAATGTTAATCTACTAATAAAGATCCAAATAAAGTCAAAAGAAAGAAAGAAAAAAGAAATAATACCAGATATACAAGCAACAAAGTAAAAAATGTATAAATTGAATTTCATCAAAATGAAGAACTTTTGGGATAGGAATGTGACACAGTGGTAGAGCACTTTCCTAGCACACACATGAGGCCCTGGTTTCCATCCCCAGCACCAACAAAACGAAACACTGGGTTAAAGGACACTTTGAGTGAAAAGACAATCCACTGAAAGGGAGAGAATATTTGCGGATCACGTATCTGATGAGGGTCTAGTATGCAGGATACATAAAAAAAAAAACTTAATAAATGGGAACAGGAGTTGAATAGATGTTTTTCTAAACAAGATATACAAATGGGCAACCAACATATCAAAAGATCACACTATTATTAGTTATAATGGAAATTTACATAAATTAGATACTATTTTATACCCAAGAAGATAGCTATAATAAAAGAAAAAAAAAGGAAAATAAGAAGTGCTGGTGAAGGTGTAGAGAAACTGGAACACCAGTACCTCACTTGGGGAACATAAAATGGTGCAGTCAGAGAATTCCTCAAAACATCAAATAGAGTTTTCAAAAGAACTAGCAGTTCCATTCTGGCTATATAACCAAAAGAACTGAAAGCAGGTATTCAAACAAATATTTGTATCCATAGTAGCATTATTCACAATAGACAAGACATGAAAACAACATATATGCCCACCAATTGTGGAATGGATAAAAGGACTGCTCCAAATACATAGTGAAATATTACTCAGACATACAAAGGAATTTGTAAATACTGATGTATGCTATACCATGGATAAACCTAAAAAGCATTAGGCTAAGTAAATGTAGACACAAAAGGTCAATTACTGTATGATTATATTTATATGAAATATCTCAAAGAAGTCAATCCACAGATAAAGAAGATTAGTGGTTTACTAGGGGCTTGGAATAGGAAAAAATGGGGGTAATTCCCTCATGGGTCAGGCTTTTATTTCTGTGGAATGAAAATTTATGGAATTTTGTATAGATGATGGTTGCACATTGTGAATGTAAACTGTGAATATGCTAAGTGCCACTACCTCTATTCTCTTTCAATGGTTAGTTTTATTTATGTGAATTTCATCTTAATTAAAAAAATTTAAATAAGAATAAGAAGCAAAGATTTCTGAGAACTGGAAAACACTTTGGCTTGGTTCACTTTGTGAGATGGAGAAAGTTATAGCATACTTTCAGAGACTGTATTTTGCAGCAAAGTTATCTACAATTTGAAGCAAAAGCTGTTAAAATGCAATGTTCAAGACAGAGCGACAAAATGCAATTCTGAAAAATGACATCACAATCAATGCCTATCTATTACCAAAGGTCTCTTCGTTGTACCATATATTACCTAGTATTGGTAAGGAAATGTGGAGGACAAGATGCAGATGCTTTCCTACTCGAAGTAAAGTAGTTCAGCTACTGAAAGGAAGCAAGAGGTGAAAAACTAGGATACAGGAAGTACAAAAAGTCCTCTCCTCACTAGGATCTAAGATAATTTAGATGAGAACTCCCTTTGTAGACTTTTATGTTTCCTCAAACTGCAGTCTTATCATTTGGGTGCAGAAAGGTTATAGTACTTACAGTTTTAATGTGGAGGTTCTGTATAAGATGTTGTGCAAATAGGAAGCTTTAAGATTATATTAAGAAAGGGCTAGCATTTGAGTATGGGTGGTATATAGTTGAGGAAGATTCTGCCCTTAACATTTTATTTGATTACAAATATTATGCAATAGGATCATGAGGACTATGGACTTTTGCAACACTAAAACTCACCAGAAGGAAAAAGTACCATGGTTGGGGCACGCCACTCTGCCCAGGAAAGACAGTTTCTACATACCAGGTAACAAGGCCATATAAAAAAGCATCAAGTAAAAGCATTCCCAACATATAGCCAAAGATGAGGTTATCATCAAGACTTGCTGGTTTCCAAAGGTTATGCCATTTAACACCAATCTCTGAAATAAAAAGAGATATTTATCATAGATGAATGCTCTGTGATTAAAATTGCAAAGAAATAAGTTTGATTTTCTAAATTTTGCCACTGTGACTTATCTGCTATTAACACTTCAGAAAAAGATGAAATTTGAAACAACAGTGGGTTTCTCCCTCCTCTCATCAAAACCTTAAAAAATAAAAAGAAATGACTGAAACAAAATAAATAACTGAAACAAAAATAAGAAATAAGAGAAGAGTCAGGGGAAAAGCAAACCTATTAGATTCTGTCCCTTTACTCTTCTCATGCTAAATTCTCTTTGAAATAACCATGAAGATATACAAATTTGGAAAAATATTCAACAGTACTAAGAGATGAATACTGATTACAGAGCAGAAGGAAAAAAAAGTAGTTCTGCTTAGCTATAGCACAGATGGAAAGGGAAAAAAAGCAAGCAAAAGAAACCAAGAAATTGTATTCTATTCTACCTTTTCTATCTCCAGACACAGGATAGCACAAGGAGAAGCATTAGGGCTTGCAATGAACCGCTCCTTCAAAGAGGCAAGACATAAAAATGATAATGGCCTGTAAAACTTATCTGTCCTTCAAATTTAGCTTTCTTTTTTCTGTAGACAATCACTTTGAGAAGAACTTCTATAAATATTATGTCTTTCAGAGAAAGGAAATAGTCTGAGAAAAAAGCATTTATGGGCTGGGGTGGAGCACTTGCCTAGCATGTGTGAGACACTGGATTCAATTCTCAGCACCACATATAAATAAAGGTCTACTGACAACAAAAAAGTATTTTTTTAAAAAAGCATTTAGTAGAATTAAAAATGATCATCAAAATAAAGCCATTCTAAGAGGCAATAAGCAGTAATTTAGAAACCACAGCAGGGGCGAAAAAAGACAGAACACAGACTTCAGGAAGTTTTCCATACTTGAGAAATCCTCCCACCCTATACCCTGCACACAATAGGTGTTCCTGAAAGATAAAATTTATTATAAAAGAAACAATAAGTAAATAATGTAAAATAAGCAATTGTGATAAAAATAACATTTAGAAAACTAAGAGTTTTCTAAAACTAAGAACACATCCTCTTTCAGAACAAACCAATGAAATATCACATCTAGGTAAATTAATGTGAGCTTTTAAATGCTTCATTTAAAAAGTAAGAATTATACAATCATCCACAAATAAAGTTATATGTATGTCTCCATACATATATATTTATATTTTTTTTTTCATTCTTCTGTCTGGCTACTCATTTGGAGGTTTTGTTCACAAATGAGAAAATTAAGTATCCTCAATTAAATCGATTAATCAATAAATACTACAAAAATCCCACTAAATTCCAACAGGATTTTTCACAGAACTAGACAAAGTGACCCTAAGTGGAAACCAAAGTAACAAGAGTAACTGAAAACTAGCAAGGTAGGACAAGAAACATATTAAGACTTGATACAAATAAAGAGATTTATATATATATATATATGAGAATATGATGTAAAAAAAGATGGAATTAGAGACCAGTAGAGAACAACAAACTATTCAATAAATGATTGTAATAGCTTGATTTTCATATTAAAAAACCTTATCTTTTTTTAAATTTTTAGATGAACACAATACCTTTATTTAATTTATTTATTTATTTATTTTTATGTGGTGCTGAGAATGGAGCCCAGTGCCTCACATATGCTAGGCAAATGCTCTACCACTGAGCCACAACACCAGCACTGTTGGTTCTTATCTCACAACAGAAAGATTAAATCTATGTTTAACAAAAAGCCAAATATAAAAATTAAATATTTTAAAAGTTTAGAAGTATAGTAGTATTATATTTGTGACTCTGGGTATGGAAGAATTTCTTGAATAAGATCTAGATAAACATTTGGGTCATTTTGATTACAAGAAATAAAAAAAAATTAGAAAAATGAGGCCATAAGCAAGTTAAATAAGCCACAGACTAAAGACTATTATTTATAATACCTACAAAATACATAGAAGATTCAAATCCCTTTATGTAACAAAAAAGAATTCTTTCCTCCACCCAAATGAAACACACTGATTTATCACTATTTACCTGGTGGAAAGGAAAAAGTAAAATAATTTGATGGTGTAAAGGACATAAAAATATGAAATAATCACCTATCATGAGCCTAGATTAGTTAGTAAATCTATTTCTCCTTAACTGACATTGTGCACCCCACGAAGATAGAAATATAAGTATCATTTTGGAAAAGAGGTCCATTTTAGAAAGAAATAAAAGGAAAACCATATCTCTACACTTCAACTAAGAGAAGAGTGAAAGTAAGCTGGAGAGGACAAGCACATGGGTTTTAGGTTTTCTTGTCTTAGGGGTATCCTAGAGGAAGGTTCCAAATAGATCAATTAGAAGTAGCTAACACTACTAAAGTAGTGCTCCTTTCTCCTAATACTTTCAAAGCAGCATTGAGAGGTTATAGAAATATGTAAGTGTTTGTGAAGGCCAAAGAGGCTCAGTGAGGGCCAGTGAAAAACAGAGAAATGGATGAGAATAAGGTTTGGGAAAGTGGCCACAACCATGTTCTGGAATAGATGGGGGTATTATTATGTTTTGTCAATGGACCACACATACTCAGTCATACTTCAGTTAGCAGTATCCATATAGCAGCTTGGGCTAAGCATTGTACTACAAAGGCAAAAGATCTAGAGGATACCACATAGAGTTGAGGACCTGCTTCTCCCCAACTATAAGGACCTGCTTCTCCCACATATATCCCAGTAATCTTGAAGAATACATGAGGAGACAATTTTAAAAAATGACTTATTCAGAACCTCAATAAACTACTGGATTTGACTTAAAATTACATATAATTTCTTCACCCCTAGAGTGAAGAAAGTAAAGAAAAATTAGTTATAGAAAATAAATAAGATATATACATTTGCTTTTTATTGTCAGATTAGTGTAATGCATTATTTGAAAAGATTTGAAAAACTCATGTACTGTTGGTGAGAGAATAAACTGTATATATATAATATCAATAAAAATTAAGCTATAAATACTTTATGATAGCATTTTTATAGCTTAGTTTTGCTTTTTTTGTTGTTGTTTTAATTTTAAGGAAGGATTCTTGCTATGTTGCCAAGGCTGTTCTCCAACTCTTGGCCTCAACTGATCCTCCCACCTCAGCCTCTTGATTACCTGGAAGTACAGCTGAGTGCCACTGCACCCAGTTTAATTTCACTTTTTATTTTTGGACTGGGAATCAAACCCAGGACTCATGCATGCCAGACAAGCACTCTACCATGAGCCACATCCTGGGTCCCTAGCTTAGCATTTTTATTTTTCATGCATGTGTACTGTTATTGTTAATGAGAAAAAACTGGAGCCTATCTAAATATGCCTTTATAGAGAACTAGTTATTTAATCTATCCATTTTAAAGGAACATTAAACAACTTCGTAAAAAACATGAAGAAAATCTTTTTTTAAAATATTTTTTAGTTGTAGATAGATACAATACCTTCATTTATTTATTTTATGTGGTACTAAGGATTGAACTCAGTGCCTTACACATGCTAGGCAAGCACCCTACCACTGAGCCACAACCCCATCCCAAAGCACATCTCTTTTTAAAAATTTTTATTTATTTTTTTAGTCATACATGACAGTAGAATGCATTTTGATATATAATACATACATGGAATGTACATACATCAATCATATTGTCTATTCTATTCTGCTGCCCTTCCTATCCTCCCTACTCCTCTCCTCCTCTCCCATCCCCAAAGTACATCTTAATTGAAAAAGGTTCAGAATATATTACAAGTGAAGGAAGCAAGTGATAGAATAGAAATTCTAAAATAATTTTATCTGTGAGTGTAACAGGCAGTTTACTGTTGGATATTTTGACTTTATATACTTCTGATTTTTTTCATAGTTCACATAATTGTCTTTACAATAAATAAATGAATACAGGGAAAAATAAACACATATTCTTACCTTCTCATCTCCTGTCCCTACCACCCACCACTCCACTGCAACACCTTCCTAAGAACTGAATCAGGAAGGCCAATGTTGTAATGCAACACTCACCTTTGATTTCCAACTTGACCAGAAGATTAATTCCCAGTGCCAGTGCAACATTTGAGCTGAGACAGGCAGCCACTTTGTTACTAACAGATATGGCTCCATAGTGTTGAAAGATGAAGTTAAATGGAAAGAAACTGGCAAAAAACATCAGGTGTCCAGCAGAAGCAGCCAAATGGGCTGCAAACAAGGAGAACATTATCAGTTTAAGGCAATCAGAAAAATAATAAATCAAAACTTTTGTTTTGGTACCAGGGATTAAACCCAGGGGACTTAAGCACTAAGTGAAGTCATATCCCCAGCTCTTGTTGTTTGTTTGTTTGTATTTTTTATACCTTTATTTTATTTATCTATATTTATATGGTGCTGAGGACTGAACTCAGTGCCTCACACACGCTAGGCAAGCACTCTACCACTGAGCCAGCACCCCCAGCTCTTTTTTCTATTTTACTTAGAGAAAAGATCTTGCTGAGTTGCTTAGGGCCTTGCTATGTTGCTGAGGCTAGCTTTGAACTCACAATCCTCCTGCTTCAACTTCCCTAGAAGGTATGCACCACTGAGGCAGACACAACTTTTTAAACTACAACAGAGTATTAAGCTATACATTCTAAAAGGAGAGGAAATTTATCTTCCTTTTTCACTTTTCTATCACCAGAATATAATATACAATATATGCTCAGTAAATGTGTTGAGCTTTGCAAAATGATAGAGTGGAAGTAAGTGACAAATCTCAACTCTTCCACAGTTTGGAATCAAAGCAGTGAGAGAACATCCAATTTGAGAGGGAGGTGGAAGACAAGAGGGAATTCACTGAGACAAAATACTGACAGTTACTGATCTAGAAGGACTGGGAAATTGTGGTTACTGGAACAGAAAATATGAAAGCATTTGCTAACTCCAAATCTGTACCTGCAGCACCAGGGCAGGTCTGGGAGAAGGAGTTACAACATTAGAAAGAGGGCGAGGCAAAGTGACAAGCTTACTTCAGAAACAGCAGTGGAAGAGAAAGTAAAACTGAGTTAACCTGGGGCAGGAGCTACATAGCCTTTGGTGAGAATGCCCAGTTTCTCTCAGCTTGTTAGGGAAACCATGTTCTGCAGCTCTGAAAGCAATTAATTCTCTACTTTGAAATGGGCCCTTTGAGTAACCTGTGTGTTGCAATTACTGTGAGCTGAAGGCTGCCAAGCCATCTTCTGTTCCCACTGCTGACGAAAAGACTGGGGTGGAATGGAACATAGAGAATGACACTTCCAGGGAATGCAGTGTTAAGGGAGCGGACTCAGTGGATGGCTGTAGCTGACCCAGAAGCTGATGTAGGGCATGCCAGTGCACCCCAGAGGCCGCCAACTACCACACATACCACATGTGTTGCAGCTAAATACTTCTGACCTTCTAGATGGCAATTAGGTATCCAGATATACCAAGTAGAGGTGGAAGCCTCTTAGGTTTGTACAGGAGTGTGTGGATATACACCAAGACCTACATTCTACAGTTTTTGAAGCAAAAAGCTAAAGTAGATGGGGAAAAACTAAATATATAACAGGGAAATAGTTGGTGTGGTTGCTACTTCGACTCTCAGAGAAACTTAAAAGGTCAAGCAAAGGAGGCATGGACACTAACTATGCCTCTCAAAATCTGATGGAATCCATATGTAACAAAATGAAATTAAACCCCTATCTCTCACCCTGCATGAAACTCAACTCAAAGTGGATCCAAGACATAGGCACTAGAACAGAGACCCTGCACCTAATATAAGAAAAAGTGGGTCCAAATCTTCATGTTGGCTTAGGATCTGTTTTCCCTTAGTAAGACCCCTAAAGTGCAAGAAGTAAGATCAAGAATCAATAAATAGGATGGATTCAAACTAAAAAGCTTCTTTTCAGCAAAGGAAACAATAATGTGAAGAGAGAACCTACAGATGGGAGAAAATCTTTACCACATGCACCTCAGATAGAGCATTGATCTCCAGAATATATAAAGAACTCGGAAAACAACACCCAAACCACAAATAACACAATTAATAAATGAGATAAGAAACTGAACACACATTTCATAGAAGAATACAATCAATCAACAAATCAAAAATAAAAAAACTGTTCAATATCTCTAGCAATTACAGAAATGCAAAGTAAAACTACACTAAGATTTCATCTCACTCCAGTCAGAATGGCAATTATCAAGAACACTAGCAGTCTTAAGTGCTGGTGAGGATGTGGGGAAAAAGGTACACTCACACATGTGCTAGTGGGACTGTAAATTGGCACAAACACTAGGGAAAGCAGTATGGAGATTCCTCAGAAAATGTGCAAAGGAACCACCATTTGACCCAGCTATCCTACTCCTTGGTTTATACCCAAAGGACTTAAAATCAGTATACTACAGTGACACAGCCACATTAATGTTTATAGAAGATCAATTCACAATAGCTAAACTATGGAACCAACCTAGATGGACTTCAACAGATGAATGGATAATGAAAATGTGGTACATATGACTTAAGAAACTCATGAAAAGTATAACACTCTTTTATGCTATAATATACTACTATACTATAATATACCCACTTGTACCTATTTTATAATATGTCCACTTATACCCATTTTCAATGTTCTTTTCTTCGTATGGTTATAAAGTTTTTGTTATCATTTCCTTTCTGTTCAGAAAATCTGCTTTATTTCTTCTTTAAGGGTAAAAATGAAAGCAAATCATTATCTTTGTTTTCCATCTCCTGAGAATGTCTTTATTTCCCATTCAATCCTGGAGAACAGTTTTGCTGAATATAGAATTCAAAGTTGGTAGTTCTTTTCTTTTGCACTTGAAAACATGCTATTTCCTTCTTGCATCAGATGAGAAACTTGTCATTACAAATGATGTTCCTCTATAAGTAACACATGGTTTTACTCTGGCTGCTTTGTAGTTTTTTTAAATTGTCTTTAGTTTTCAGAATTTTAACTATGATATGCCTTGACATGAATTTCTTCAGGTTTATCCCAACTGGTGTTTGCTAAGCTTCCTGAGACTACAGGTCTGTCCTTCCACCAGCTTTGGCACATTTTTAGTTATTAATGCTTTGAATATTTTTTCAGTCTCACATATTTTTCTGCTGTCTTTTTGAGATTCCAATGTATGAATGTCCCTTATCCTTGAGAAATAATCCATTTTTTCTCAATATTGTTTCTCTATTTTTTTGTATTGCATAAATTCTACTGGTGTTTCCTCAGTTCCACTCCCTCTTTATTCTATTCAGTTTTTTTCTTTTTGGTTTTTCAAGCCTGTATATTTAGTTCTTTATTATAACTTCTTTGCTGAGATTCTCATTTTTCAGTTATATCAAGAGAATGCATTTAAAAATGACAACTTAGGAAGGATCAAGATATTCTTTCTTTTATCCATATTCCCATTTTTTTATTCTACTTTTTCTTCATCTTTGAAAAATACATATTTATTCTTATAATTTTACCCTCACATTAATTGCTTTCTTCTACACTTATTTATTAGTTAGCCTTGATTTATCTTAAGTGGGATTCAAGTACATGTGGTCTCAAGTTGATTAGGTTTTACAGTTGCCAATTTACTCATATCTTGGTTTTCAACCCTTTTCGCTTGTTCTTCACCTTTCTTCCCCCACTAACAGCCAAATTTTCTTGTTTCCACTTTCTCTTTTTCTTTATCACTCTCAATCTTTTATTCCTTCTTGTTTATGGTTATATCTGCTACCTACTTCCTGTATCTCCTCTGGTCATTTTCTTTTAAATATTAAAACTTTCTCCCACCTCTCCACCCTATTTTCTCTTAAGAAGCTATAATCCCACTGAATAACAGAATTATATAATTTAAGCAATTCATACACCATTCATATTGAGGTGATTATTACATAATGTCGAATGCCAGAGTTCACAATTATGTATTGTACTGATGTTGGTCATTGATCCCTATTGATCCTATAGAGGTGGTAATTAATGTAACAGACATCAAAGTATGCTCCAGATATTTATCTTTATACTAACTAACATTTATCTTTATACTAACAGTAAGGCCACTCCTATCTTTCCCCCACCAGGAGAGGTTGGAAAGTGACTAGAATACTTTAAGATTACACAGTAGAGAGTTTGCTAATGAGAAATTCTTACAACCTAGCCAAACAAACCTAGCCACCCTCCATCCTTGACATCTACAAAAACAAAGAAATTCTGGAACTTAAAAAAAAGAAAAACCTTAGGTCCATTTGACTTGTAAAATTATTTGGCTGGATAAGTCAAATTGACCTAATATGACACCTACAGAATATTTCACTCCAAAACCACTAAATTCACCTTCTTCTCAGCAGCTCATGGAAAATTCTCCAAAATAGACCATATCGTATGTCACAATATAAGTCTTAGAAAATACAAAAAGATTGATATAATCCTCATGCATTCTAATGGACCATAGTGGAATAAAATTAGAAATCAACAGCAAGAAAAATAACAGAAACCACAAAATCCACTGAGATTAAACAATATTCTTTCAAAAGAAGAACTGATCAAAGAATAAATGAGAGAAGAAATCAATAAATTCTTAGAAACAAATGAAAACAAAGATAAAACATTTCATACTCTTTGGGACAATATGAAAACAGAATTAAGAAGGAAAATCTTTAGATTGAGTGCCTAATATTAAAAAAAAACTAGAGAGATTCCAAATAAATAAGCTTATACTCTACCTCAAACCCTTAGAAAAAGAACAAACAACCTCAAGGTCAATGGAAGGCAAAAATATTAAGAATCAGAGCTGAAATTAATGAAATTGAGAATAAAACAGAGTCTGTTTGGTCACTGCCCATATAACCTGACCCATAACATAACCACTCTGAAAACAGTACAGATTTCTCAAAAAATTAGGAATGGAACCACTGTTTGACCTAGTTATCCTACTCCTCAGTATATACCCAAAGGACTTAAAATCAGCATACTACAATGATGTAGTCACATCAATGTTTACAGCAACTCTATTCACAATAGCTAAGCTCTGGAACCAACCTAGATGCCCATCAACAGATGAATGGATAAAGAAATTGTGGTACATATGCCACAAAGAAGAATGGCTTTATGACATTTGCCAGCAAATGGATGGATGTGGAGAGTATCATGCTAAATGAAATAAGATACACCCAAAACATCAAAGGTCTAATGTTCTCTCTGATATGTGGATGCCAACCTACAACAAGGCGGGTGGCAAAGAACAGAAGTTCATTGGATAACAAAGGGGAATGAGGGGAAGGGAGAGGGGATAGGAAAAGGAAAAACAGTGGAATGAATCTAATATAACTTTGCTATGTATGTAAATACACACACACACACACACACACACACACACACACACCCCACAGTGAATCCCACTATCCTGTACACCCACACGATGGCATTATGACAATGATAAGAGGTACTATTTAGACAACAATAACCTGTGTTCCAATCCCTTGCACGCAAACTGGAAGGGAAAAAGATTTAAGGCACTTTTTTTTTTTAAATATGCCAGACTGTCTGATCCCTCTCCTGGTATAAAATTTGTTATGTAAATTAAATGTGCAGATAACATGCTCACCCAAAAAGTAACAACTTCATTTGCAAGTACCTTCCAGAAAAAGAAAACAGAACCTGCTCTGCTGATGGTCTCCTAGAAAAGAATAAGGCCTTTAGGTCAAAGGGACCCTGAGAAAAATTATCAATGTTATCTTAACCAAGATTTTATTTTAGGAGAAAATAACTTGGAGAGGGGGACATATACTGATGTGATGGAATCAAACCAAAAAGCTTCTGCAGTTGGGCAATCGCACATGCCTATAATCCCAGCAGCCTGGGAGGCTTAGGCAAGAGGTTCACGAGTTCAAAGCCTTAAGAGAGAAACATTAATGAGGATTATGGGAACTCACTCTCCTCTGGACAATGTTTAAAATGTTAATTGAGTCTGTTTTTCCAGATATCCTACTCTGCCTATCCTGCCTGTTTAAAAAAAAGTCACACTGATGAGTAACAATTTGTGCAAGGCTTGAGAGCTATAAAATATTAAAGTGTGATGTCCATTACTTTTAGGATTTTTGTTTGTTAGAGAAACAGATAACTTACAATTTTAACCAGGTTTGATTTTTCATGAATAAACCGAATATATGTGAAAATATATGTATATATATGTATATATACCTGAAACTAAATATGTTTTTCCTAAGCCTTATCTAAATGTTCTATAAAAGTTTATTAAATAAAAGTTCATATAGGTTTAATCAATAAGTGCTATCTTTTATATATTGCACCTGGCATAAAAGGGCCACACTGCCATTTGAAAAACTGGCTTATATCTGTCTGCTTTTTAAGCCTAGTTCTGATCATTAACACTATTCCCTAAATGTATAGAGATTTAAGGCTATCCTTTGATTTTTTCTAGTACTGCTAAATTCTGCAAACCTGTATGATCTATGAATTCTGAATTTTACTGTGAAAAATTAAACATAGTTAAGATAAAAAAACATATTAAGAAGATAATGATAAACCATAATCAAGTGCACTTCATCCCAGGGATGTAAAACTGTTTCAACATATGCAAAATCAATAAATGTAATTCACTACTTAAATACAAGAACAAGAATCATATTTTCATCTTGATAGATGCAGAAAAGACCTCTGATAAAATTCAGCACTCATTCTTGTTAAAAACATTGAAGAAATAGGATAAAAGGAACTTGCCTCAACATTTATAAAGAGTATATATGACAAGCCCATAGCCAACACCATATTGAATGGAGAAGAACTGAAAGCATTTCCTCTAAAATCAGAAACAACAAAAGGATGTGCACTCTCACCACTTCTATTCAATATAGTTCTCAAAACTAGCCAGGGCAATCAGGCAAGAGAAGGAAATTAAAAGGATACAAATTAGAAAGTAAGCCAAAGTATCATTGTTTGCTGATGACATGATCCTATTCCTATAAGGCCCCCCCAAATCCACCAGAACACTTCTAGAGCTGATAGATGAATTTAGCAAAGTAGCAGGAGGTAAGATCAACACTCAAAAATCAATAGCTTTTCTATACTCCAATAATAATAAAACTGAGAAAGAAATCATGAAAGCCATCCCTTCATAAAAAAAAACAACCCTTGGAATTAATCTAACCAAGGAGGTGAAAGATTTCTACTATGAAAACTACAGAACACTGAAGGAAGAAATTGAAGAGAACCTCAGATCTACCATGTTGCTAGACAGGCAGAATTGTCAAAATACCCATACTGGGCTGGTGTTGTAGGTCACTGGGAGAGCACTTGTCTAGTCTATGTGAGGTACTGGTTTCAATTCTCAGCACCATGCATAAATAGATAAATAAATAAACAAACAAATTTTAAGAAATGGCCATACTACCAAAAGCAATATACCCATTCAATGTAATCCCCATCAAAACACCAATGACATTCTTCACAGAACTAGGAAAAAACCATTCTAAAATTCATTTGGAAAAATAAGAGACCCAGAATAGCCATAACAATCTGAACAAGAAAAGTGATACATAATACCTGATCTTAAATTATACTATAGAGCTATGGTAGCAAAAACAGCATGGATTTGGCATCAAAATTCACATGAAGAATAATGGAATAAAACAGAAGACAAATTTTTACAGTCATATGATACTTGACAAAGGGGAAAGATAACCTTCTTAATCAATGGTGTAGAGGAAAAAAAACTAGACCCTTATATCTCACCTTGCAAAAAAGTCAACTCAAAATGGATCAAGGACCCATGAATTAGACACAGGACCAACACTTTGACATGTAGGCACAGGCAAAGACTTTCTCAATAGGACCCCTAAAACTCAGAAAATAATGCCAAGAATTAATACATGTGATGGAATCAAATTAAAACGCTACTGCAGCTGGGCACAATGGCACATGCTTATAATTCCAGTAGCCGGAGAGCCTTAGGCAAGAGTTTCATGAGTTCAAAAGCCAGCCTCATAAACTTAGCAAGACCCTAAGCAGCTCAGTGAGACCCTGTCTCTAAAGAAATTATTTTTTTTAAAGGGCTGGTGATGTTGCTCAGTGGTTAAGTGCCCCTAGATTCAATCTCTGGTACCAGAAACAAAAAACAAAAACCTTCTGCGCAGCAAAGGAAATGATGAAGAGAGTGAAAGAGTGAAGAGAGAGCCTACAAAATGGGAGAATATCTTTGCCAGCTACTGCACTGACAGGGGATTAATATCCAGAATATACTGTGGTGAGCCGTTCTAATTAGACCGTGGCCACCATTAGAAGATGGCGCCGGCTTCCACTGTGGCCTGTGATAAACAACTCCTAATATGGAGAATTGGCACGCAATCCCTTCCCACCCTATGAGAAAGGTCCACGTGGCAGCTTGGGATTGGTATGCGGGAGGCTTTATTAGGCTGTGCTTGGGCGGGGTCACTAGAAGAAGATACATGAATCAAGGCCTGAATAAACTGCTGAAAGAAGATTCCTGAGTTGCGTCTTCCTTGCGGGCAAGGGGTCACGACAATATACAAAGAACTTGAAAATCTCAATGCAACAAACAAACCCCCAAAGCACCATCAAATAGTCCAATCAACAAATGGGCAAAAGAACTAAGCAGAAACTTTTCACAAAAGGAAACACAAATGTTCAAGAAGTGTGTGTGTGTGTGTGTGTGTGTGTGTGTGTGTGTATAAAAGCTCCACATCTCTAGCAATTAGGAAAATGTAAATCAAACTACACTAAGATTTCATCTCACTCCAGTCAGAATGGCAATTATCAAGAACAAAAAAAAAATTAATAAATGCTCGTGAGGATATGGGGGGAAAGGTTCACTTTTACATTGCTGGTGGGATTGCAAATTAGTACAACCATTTGGAAAACCAGGAATGGAATCCTCATATGACTCACCTATCCTACTCCTCAGTATTTATCCAAAAGATCTAAATCAGCATGTTATAGTGTTACAGTCACCTCAATGTTTACACCAGCACAATTCACAATAAACAATTATGAAATCAACCCAGATGTCCACTGATTGATGGACAGATTAAGAAAATGTGGTATATATACATAATGGAGTTTTATTCAACTTTAAAGAAGAATGAAATAATTATATTTGCTGGTAAATGGAGAAAATCATGCTAAGTGAAATAAGCTAGACTCAGAAAATTAAGATTCGATGTTTTCTCTCATATGTGTAAGCTAGAGCAAAACAATGCAAAAGAGGGTGATTGGGGAGGGGATCAGATATCATAAAGATACAGGAAAGATCAGTGGAGGAGAAAGAGGAAGAGAATGAGTACGATAAAGAAAAGAAGGAAAAGGGGAAGATAAGTGGAATTAATTTAACAAAATCATGCTATATTCATATATAAAGGTATCAAAGGGAATTCATCTTTATGTATATGTAGAAAAAAGGAAGTTTAGTAGAATAGACGGGGCGGGGGAGAATAAGGAAAGAGAGGCCAGAGTAAAAGGGGAGGAGAATTGGGGATTGAAATCAAATTCCTTACATGTATGATTTTATCAAAATGAATCCAATTACTGTGTATAAACAGGATGCTCTAACAAAAAATGGCTTATCAGGTAAACACAATATCTGCTTCATCTCAGTGTTGATGTCTGTTGAGTGTAATTTTCCATTTTTTATTGTGGTTTTTCAGATTCTTTCTACAGTTAATATCTGGGCACAAGAACATTTCACTGAGCAGATTTATATCTTGTAACTGGTATATCAGATGATTTATACTTAATTACTGAAAATTAGCTTAAGTCTGCCATAATATACATATTTTCTGACTCCTTTGGGTTTAGTTCCTATTTTTTCTTTCCTGTCAGTTATTTGAACATATTTCTAAGAAAATGTCTTAAGTAGACAATCTGGGGCTATTTGGCCACACATACTATTCTTAAGTGAGTTTTCACAAGGAACCAATGTGGCTTTAGATAATACAAAATCCTATTACATGCTAAGTGCACAAAGAAGATGTCAAATAAATAAATAAATTCAGCTATCCCTCTACTTTCAAAAGCAATTTAAAACAACTTTTTACAGGAAGCATTTTTTTTAATTTCAAATTGTCAAAACTTTATATATACATTGGGAAATGTTAATTCTTAATGCTCTTTCAAATCTGCCAACTCAATTCATATGCAACTCATTTTCTATGTTAGAATGTAAGCCAAGGCTACACATGAGGTAGCTGGAAGAAACTCCAAATATATTTTGGCAAACTGAAACAAACAAAAATTATGTTACAGAAGATGCTTACTTACCTTTATTGAAAAATGTGCTAACCATAAAGCTAAAGAATATTGAAGCAATGGCATAACACACAAGGAAGATAAAGATGAAACTATAGTCACTATAGCGCAATATTGGCTCATCTGTAATCTACAAAACAAATACAACATCAGATAAGGTACACAATAACTAGCATCATACAAACACAAGGAAAAAAGAAAAAAAATTATGTCTCTAATGAAACCAATCATCCACTCAGTTTTTGAAACTTAATGAGACAGGAAGTTATATGACTCATTTCTTACAAAAGAGTGTAAGACTTGCTGAGAGACTCAGCAGCATGAGTTTCCACAGTGGAATCAATAAAAAAAACATTTAATTTTCCTGTCACCTTGAGACCAATCAGACCACAGCATGATTACTCTTTTCCTCTCACAGGAGGAATCAATTTGCAGGCTGCAATTAACCGTAACTAAGTTGTCTACTAGAGTAGCTATTAACCATATGTAGCTATAAAGCATCTGAAATGTAGCTAGTGTGAGGAACAGAATTTTTAGATTTATTTTAAAAAATTATTTTAGATTTAAATACATGAAAGCAGAGTCAAATAAAGAGCAAATATTTCTAATAAAAATGTCAGAATTGGGGCTGGGGTTGTGGCTCAGCAGTACAGTGCTTGCCTTGCAAGTGTGAGGCATTGGGTTCAATCCTCAGTACCACATAAATAAATAAATAAAATAAAGAAGGTAATATAAAAAATGTCAGAATTGAGATACACAATAACTACAGAAGTGGATTTTGAAGACATACTAAAAAGAATATCAAATATATCATTTGGTATTGGGAAGTGAAAGATCAAATTTATGTTTTTATGTATGCATAAATGTACCACAATGAAACTCATCATTCTGTATAATAAATACACACCAATAAAAAAGAAAAAAAACTACAAAAAAATGCATCATTAATTTTTAAGTTACATGTTGAGAGAATATTTTATAAATATTGAGTTTAAAAATTATTAAAATAATTTCACAATTTTTTTTCTTTTTAAAAATTTTAGTCATTGAAAACTTAGTATTACATGATTCATTATTTTTCTACTGAACAGCATGCAAACAGATACTTGCCTTGGTAAAAAATAACACACAAATCAAAGTTATAATAATAATATATAAAAGGAAGAACGTGAAAAAATAAGCAGCCCAGATGATCCAGTTTCTAAGTCCAATTATGAGCTGGTACTCCTGTAGGAAAGTCAACATATAACAAGTATTACTTACGTCTACAATTCACATTTCTTTTATGTACCCTCTTCTAATTCCCATAAAATGTTATATAATTGGCTATCAAGGTCTCCATTTTAAGAATAACAAAAAAATCAAGAGTATAGATCAAAATCAGGAAGTAAGGGCGGTGCTGGCATAAAAAAAAGTATTTTTCCTGAGTTTAGAGATCTTTTTTCGGCACTATACCTGGTATTAGATCGAATTGAAAAACATTTCAAATTAAACTTTAAAATACTGAGATAAATACTCTTTTATATTATATTCAACTTCAAGGAACATTAAAGAAAGGTTGCTTTTGGGTTTTTAGTACTTGAGTATAATATTCACACAGGCACATGTGTGTTATATATCTTTCTTTGTGTTCTCTGTGGTTTGTGGTTTGATATATGTCATTAATTTTGGAAAATTCTTTGCCATTATTTCTATTTTTAAGTGTTACTGTAGTTTTTTTATACCTTTATTTATTTTTATGTGGTGCTGAGGATCGAACCCAGTGCCTCACACATGCTAGGCAAGTGCTCTACCACTGAGCTATTACCGCAGCCCTTGCCATTGTTTCTTAAGATACTTCTTTTGCTGTTTTTCCATCTCCTTTTTGAAATTCCAATTACGCATGTTATACCACTGACACTGTCCTATATCTTTTGGATATCTTATTTTGGATTTTTACATTTTGTTTTCTATTTGCATTTCAATTTGTGCAATTTCTTCTTTTTATACTAAAAAATAAAGATTTTTATTAAGCATTGTAAGTTGTATTCAATAGCCTCCAACACATCCCACCACAATCCACTGACAGTCAATCAGACTCAATAGCAGTTCATTCTTCACAATCTATGGGTTAGGCCAGAACTCTCTTCAACTTACAGAAAGATCCTACTTAGCTCTTGTGGGTGGTGGCTAGGGAATTACACCTCATTTCTGATCAGTAATATGATGAAAAGCATCAGAAGTATATGAGAACGATAAGAAGTGATTCTGATTCAAAGTACTTTGTTTGGAAACATTAAAATGGTAAGTATACCTGCTTCTACTAAATTCATGATGGGAAAGTGCTCAAGAACAAGCAATTTATTTCCTGCTACAGAAGGGCTATGGTTTTCTTTTCTTTTCTTTTTTTAAGATCAATTTGTACTCAGTACCTCAATTCTTTCTTCATCTTGGTCAAATCCTCAAATGAACCTGTCAAAAGCATTTTTCACTCCATTTGTTTTTTATTTTTGTCAATTCCCTTGATTGTTTCTCATAATTTCTTTGCATAGTCCTTCATGTTATTTACTGTGCAAAAAAGAGTTACCAGAAAAGGCCTAAGATTGCTGTTATTAGAAAGTTATGTTTGTAAGTCTGGTCCTTGGCTGGTACACAGGAATTTGACTACTAAATTATTCCCTACATTAGTAGGAAACTTTTGCTAATAGATAAAGGTGACTAGCTATGTCAAAAATGGCTGTACAAAGGATATGGTTTATGCTGTATATCTGCTTTCTAGAAGTTTGGAATTTTGATGTTTGTTAGGCAAAAGATGCCAACATGACCAAGTCCCATTTGAAAGCTTAGGTGTTGAGTATATAAGGACTTCTCACAAATATGTGACTGGATTTTCAATGCTGGGACAATAGTGCACTCTATATGATCTTGTGAAGAGTCACATGAGAAAGGCTGCAAGCAGATTCCTCCAGACTTTGTCTGTATCTTTTTTTCTATATGACCTAGGTATGTATCTTTACTAACCACTGAAATAAATCCCGGTTATGGGTATAACCATAATCAGAATCACAAGAGTCTTTATAGTGAATCTCAGAAGTTAAAAGTTGACCTTGAAGAATCATTGCTTTTATAATATCATTCATGCTTATTTTAAATTCCGTATCTGCTATTTCCAACATCTATGTCTTCACTGAATCTTATTCAAATGATACGCTTTTTGTTTTCTGTTGAAACTCAGACATATTGTTCAGGGAAATAGTGAGATAAACAGACTATTAGTATAAAAATTCAGGTTAATTTAACCAGGAGTTGGGTCATATTTGAAGCTCACTATTGTTCTAGGTATGAGAGACTTCAAGTTCCTCTAGTAATATTTTGTTTTATTTTTCTCCTTGATCTGGGATTTTCCTTTGCATTACCCCAGATATTATTGGTCTCTGAAGTTTTCTGGCATAGAAAATTGATAAGTGGCATCAATACTCATTCTTTTGGATTTGCTACTGCTGGAATGTAGAAACTACCCATCAGTGTTGAATAATACAGCTCTAAATAAAAAGGTATCCACAGGCCTAAAAAACTTTTTTACAGAAACTTTATCAGAGTTAAGTGGGATTACCTTCAATCTTTCTTCCTTTTCTTGCACAACGTACTGCATGATGGAAAGTACAACTGGAGAAAACGTGAGTATAAATATCAAAGGGAGAAAAGGACTGGAGACCCAAAGTAATCCATGATAAGGATGAGCTGGGAATGGAAATCTCTGCACAAAGATGGTAATGCCATCAAACAGACTTTTTCCAAGATTGCTCTCGTGGTACAACATGATGGCCTTATCTAAAGCATGTTGTATAACCAGGAACCCTTCTTTGATGTACCCTATATGATAAAACAACAATTGTCAAGCAAAACAGACTAAGGAGCAGGATCAGCTGAGATACAAGAATAAGACAGTTTGAATAAGTCATAGATTGTCAAATTCAGAATCTATTTAACTTTTTTTTTAAAGAGAGAGAGAGAGAGAGAGAAAGAGAATTTTTTAATATTAATTTTTTAGTTTTTCAGTGGACACAACATCTTTATTTTTATTTTTACATGGTTCTGAGGATAGAAACCAGTGCCCCACACATGCCAGACTAGCACTCTACAGCTTGAGCCACATCCCCAGCCCCAAATTTAACTTTTTTTTTTTTAAACCATGAATTGAACACAGGAGTGCTTAACCACTAAACCACACACTCAGCCCCTTTTCTTTAAAAGATGTTTTAAGTTGTAGATAAAATACCTTTATTTTATTTTTATTTTTTTTATTTTCTTTTTTTAAATTTTTTATGGTTGGTTGTTCAAAACATTACATAGTTCTTGATATATCATATTTCACACTTTGATTCAAGTGGGTTATGAACTCCCATTTTAACCCCATATACAGATTGCAGAATCACATCAGTTACACATCCATTGATTGACATATTGCCATACTAGTGTCTGTTGTGCTCCGCTGCCTTTCCCATCCTCCACCCTCCCCTCCCCTCCTCTCTCTCTACCCCCTGTCTCT
>NW_026000185.1:14838985-14848043 GCF_001458135.2 Marmota marmota marmota | reverse complement strand
GGTGTATGCTCTGATAAGAGCAGGCTCCAAGAAGCAGTTTCCGCGGGTTATTTAGCACTGAGCCTGAGTAATTTGTCTGCAAGCTGCAGGCGAACGGCAGCCTGAAATTACCTGTTCTATGGCTGAATGAGCTGAGGTCAGTCGAAAACAGGGATGGTGACGTCAGCTCTCCAAGATGGTGGCCGCTGGCCTCCTCTGTTGTCTGACCGGTGTGGAGAACTGAATTGGACTGCTTCCTTCCCCAGTCTCCAACTCAGAATTCAGCACTGAGTACGGTGCTTGCACGGCTGGCAGAAACTGCAGCGCTGTATCCCTGCGTTGCTATCTCCTCGTTTCCCAGCGCGAGCCGCAGACTCTAGCTGTGGGGCGATTTGCTGAATAAGCAGTGTTACCCTCCGTGCGACAAATCTCTCGCGTTTGAGTCCCCGTAGCCGATCCTCGTGCGATGGAAATCCTTCCTCCAGGTTCCGGAGCACCCCACTATTGCTGGAAATTCCTAACAAGATAGCCTTTAGCCGTCCTGACTCGTCATTCTCCCACACAGTGACGCGGCACACGGGGGCAATGCACTCCCCTCGCCGCCATCTTCCCCTCCCTTTATTTTATTTATTATTATGTAGTGCTGAGGATCACACTCAGTACCTCACGTATGCTAGGAGAGCACTCTACCATTAAGCCACAACTCCAGCACCCCCAGCCATTTTTTTTAGAGACAGGGTTTCACTGAGTTGCTTAGGGCCTTGCTAAGTTGCTGAGGCTGGCTTTGAACTCAAAATCCTCCTGACTGAGCCTCTGAGCTACCGGGATTACAGGCATGCACCACCTAATATGACTCTTGTATCAAGACTAGTTGGACATAATTGCTTTGAGAATCCATCACAGATTTTTACATTATGAGATAATTCTTAACCTGAATCTAATTCACATTGTCTCAAAATTAAAATAGGTTTTCTAAATGCAATTCTACCTATAAAAGGGTGTAGATTCTTTTTTCTTTTTTGGCAAAAACTTTAGTTTTAAGAGAAATTTTAAGTTTTCAACACAACTACAAAGAAGGTACAGAGATTTCCCACAACTCTACTCCCATACATCCCTCACTAGAGCATGCATTTATTACAACTGATGATTGGACATTAACACATCAAGGGTGTACAGTCTATGGGTTTTGAACAAATGTATAATGGCTTGTATCCACTATTTTTGAATCATGCAGAGTCTTTTCACTACTATAAACATACTTTGTGCTCTTTCTTCATTATTCCTGCTCCCACAACTCCTGGGCAATGAAAGATCTTATTTTCTTCATAGTTTGGCCTTTTCCAGAATATCACCAGTTTGGAATACTACCATGTGTAGTTTGGCTTCTTTCACATAGTAATATGCAGTTTTAAGTTTCCTCAAGTCTTTTTATGGTTTGATAGCTCATTACTGTTTGGTTCTGAATAACAACCAGATTACTGGTCGGGATGTACCCCAAACTGTTTTACCCATTTATCAATTGAAGGACATCTTAGTTGCTTCCTTTGGGAAAATACCATGGAATGTGATTGCTGGATTGTATGGTAAAAATATGGTCAGTTTTGTAAGAAACAGCCAAATAGTCTTCCAAAGTATCATTATCATTTTGTATTCCTCCTAGCAATGAGTGAGTTTCTGATGATCCATATCCTTACCAGCACTTGGTGTTGTCAGTGTTACGAATTTAGATTTAGGGACTGGGGTTGTGGCTCAGCAGTAGAGCGCTTGCCTAGCATGTGCAAGGTTTGATCCTAAATTTAGATTTAGGGACTGGGTTTGATCCTCATACCACATAAAAATAGATAAATAAAATTAAAAATAATGGGAAAAAAGAATTTAGATTTAATTATTGGAGAGACTGTAACTTGGAAATGTTTTTAAAAGAAAAAAAAAATAAATAGAAAAAAAATGAAACCCCAGAACCAAAAAACAGCAAGAAGAAAAAAAAAAAGACGAATTAAAATATTTCTGTTCAATAAAGTACAGTATGGAAAAAATTGGAAATTGGAAAAATATATTTTGACATGTGGAATCAACAACATATCTGGAATACACATGAAACTCTTAATCCTTGTATGCTTGTGTTTTCTTACTCCTCTTTAATTTGGACATTACCTCAGTCCTCCATCTTCTCTTCTGTAACAGTCCCTCCACCACATAAGGTGATATTACAAGAAACTAAGGGTACAGCCTGTCTCAAGTAATATGACACCCAAAGTCCAAAAGTAACTTTATATGAAATAAATTTTTGTTTAGCAATAATATGGAACTAAATATTGCGTTTAGGTATAAAGGAAATCCAAAAATATAAACTATGTGTGCCAACAACTGTAGAGAGATATCACTACCATATATATTATTATTCCTAATCATGCTAAATATGGCTATACCTCTGTATCTCATAATTTCCAAAAGAAACTTCATATTCTTTTCTTAGCACAATAGGTCTCTAATTACTTGTTCACCTTCTAGATTCATATCTTGTAAGTTCTGTGCACTAACCAAAATACCACTGGAGCTCATATCTAATAGCCTCCTATATGCACTTAACATAGCTATGAAAAAACAGCAAAAAGAAAAAGTAATGCAATTCCCTGAATGAGACATTCTGTTCTGCATTTGATCATGAGTTAATTCCCACTGCCTGGAATAATCCTCCCTCCTCCCAAAAATAATTAGCTAATTCATAATATTCCTGTACATTGAGTTTAAATGTTTGTTTTAGCATTAAGTACTTCAATATTTCAAGAAGATTATTTTAAATTATTTATATAATAAGTTCATTATTCCCCTATGGGTTATGCTGCTTCCAATTTTTGGCTAATGCCAAAGGGAGAAAAAGCTTTTCTCTTCCATTGAAATTTGTTTAACATAAAATTCTGGTATGCTCTAATATGTGGATACTAATACACAACAAGGGGCAGAGGGGAAGAATAACATTTCAGTAGATTAGACAAAGGCAAATGAAGGGAAGGGAGGGGGAACAGGAATAGGAAAAACAATGAAATGAATCTGACTTAAGTTTCTTATGTACATATATGAATACACCAAAGTCAATCTCCATATCATGTACAACCAAAAGACTGGGATCCTAATAAGATGTACTCCATGTTTGTATAACTATGTCAAAATATAATCTACTGTCATATATAACTAAAAAGATAAAACAAAAAAATTCTAGGATGGTTTAGTAAACCCAGATTCCATATAAGGGTTTTTCATGTTAGATAATATAAAAAATAAAATTTTAAATTAAAAAATACCATAATTTTTATATCAAATTAATAGAATTATATGTAGACATGCATAGACCAGCAGTGCCAATACATTTGGAAAGCAGAACACCAAACCACAATTATAAGAAGATAATTATTTTTGATAGCTATTACTTTGAATCTGTAAATTGCTTTGGGTTTATGAACATTTAAACAATATTAATTCTTCACCATGAACATGGAAGGTTTTTCCAGTTTTTTAATCCTCAATTTCTTTCATCAGCTTTTTTAATTTCATAGGTTAGGTCTTTTATTTCCTTGGTTAAATGCATTCCTAGGTGCAGGAGCCCAGGCTCAGGTAAAGCCCAGGACCACTTCCCCCAATCCACCAACCCACACCAGAGCCCAGACCCAGGTCCAGTATTTTCCTGCCAACCTTCAGTGAGAGCCCAGGTCAGGCAAAAAACACCCCGGCCAACCCACAGATTCCCACTGGAGCCCCTGGGCCCAAGTCAGGCCCAGGACCGCCCCTGCTGACCCTCTGACCTGAGCAGGAGCCTACTAGGCCTAGGACCCTCCCCTGCTTGGAGCTAAAGAGAACTCTATGGCTCCCCATTTACCAATGCTTGGCTCCCTAAGCCTGCCTCCATTGTGGGACACTGCTGCAGCCATTGCCGTAGCCCTCTCCATATAGTAGCCTCCACTTTGGGACAACATTCTGGGCCTGGTGGCAGCTGCCCATCACACCACAGTATGCCACAGTGCTGTATCTCTGAACAGGCAGCCATCTTAAGGCCCATCCTTTCAGCCCCATCTCTGAAAGTAGTTGCCTCCATTTTGGGACACGTGCAATGCCATCTTGACTTACCTCTGCTACTACTGCCACCATCTTTAGTTGCAGTAGCATCAATTTTGGAACACTGGACAGGCACTGGAAACCCAACATTAAGGTTCTTACAGGTTTGATACTAGAGCTGCCACAACTAGGGATGTGGTGACCTCCCTCTAGGGACAACAGCCAGGACCCACAAGATGATCACCACGGTCTCTGCAGGCTTGGTTACACCAGAGGTATCCCTGTTAGGTGTGCTAATAGCTACCATCTTGTTGCATAAACAGGACAGTGCCTTTCACAGGGTCACCCCTTTCTTTTCTCCTGTTAACAGCCAACTTCTTTTGATACATCTTTCACTATTTCTACTATTCCTAATACCTCTATATTCTCACTTCCTACCTCATAAACATCACCCCCACACCTCCCCGTTTCTCTCGTTGTCCACCAGTAGAAACAGTAGAACATTTTGCAAATCTACTGTTTACATAGCATATATTAAAATCATTCCCTTTTTAACCTTTGTTTTTACAACCTTTGTTTATTTTTATGTGGTTCTGGGGATCAATCTAGTATCTCACACATGCTAGGCAAGTGCTCTACCACTGAGTCTCAACCCTGGCCCCTGAACACATACTTTCAGTTTATTGTGACAAAACTGTAATCATCTAAACAGGAACTATTTGATTTAAAGCTATATATTGTTTGCATTGGGTGCTGTTAATAAATATGGATTTCCCCCTTAAAGGCAAGACATCAGAAACCTGCAGAGACACTATAAGATTATAGGATAGAAACTGTAACACCTCAGATCCACACTGCTAGAGGTGAAGTCACATGGAGAACATGAAAAGATAAGGGAAGAAAGTGCCCCAGACAACCCAAGATGATACAATAATAGAATCCATTGACTGCATAGTAGATGAAATGTCAAAAGGAGTTCAGATTGTACATAATTAAAATGATCTGCAAATCAATGACATAAGAGAGCAAACATAGGTGACAATCATTTCAGCAGTGAGATAAGACAGGAAATTCAGGCAACAATTGAGATAAGAGAGCAAAAATAGGTAGCAAAATATTACTTTAAGAAAGAGAGATTCTGAAAAACAAACAATCAAATAAACCAGAAATGATTGAAGGAAACAACATACCAAAAAAATTCAATAGAAATCATCACCAATAGACTAGATCATTGGGAAGACAAAACCTCAGACAATGAAGGCAAAACGAACAATCCTGAAAATAAAGTTGACCACACAGTGAAGATTGTAAGAAAAAACCATGAACAGAACCTCAAGAATTATAGGATACCATTAAAAGACCAAATCTAAGACTTATTGGTATAGAGGAAGGCACAGAGATACAAAGGAAAGGAATACACAATCTCTTCAATGAAATAATATCAGAAAATTTCCCAAACATGAAGAATGAATTGAAAAATCAAATACAAGAGGCTTAAAGGACACCAAATGTACAAAATTACAAGAGATCTACACCAAGGCACAGTATAATAAAAATGCCTAGTATACAGAATAAGGATAGACTAAAGCCATAAGAGAAAAGTTTCAGATTACATGTAGGGGAAAACCAATTTGGATCTCAGCAGATTTTTCAATCCAGAACCTCAAAGCTAGGATCCTGAAGCCACATATACCAAGCTCTGAAAGAAAATGGATGCCAACCAAGAATCTTATATGCAGCAAAATTAAGCTTCAGATTTGAAATAAAAACCGTCCATGATAAACAAAAGTTGAAGGAAATTATAACTAGGAAGCCTGCACCAAACAGAATTCTCAGCAAAATATTCTAGGAGGAGAAAATGAAAAACAACAATGAAAATCAGCAGAAACTACACTAAAGAAAAAAACCAATCAAAGAAGAAACCAACTCAAGTAAAAAACCAAAAACAAACAAAAATGACCAGAACACAAGCCATATTTCAATAAAAACTCCAAATGTTAATGGCTTAACTAATCAATTAAAAGATACAGACTGGCAAATTGGATTTTTTAAAAAAAGACCCAACAATATGTTGCCTTCAAGAGACTCATCTTATTGAAAAAGACATTAACAGACTGAAGGTGAGAGGATTGGAAAAAACATACCACTCACATGAACTGCATAAACAGGCAGGGGTTTCCATCCTCAGATCAGATAAAGTGGACTCCAAACAAAAGTTAGGGATAAAGAAGAACATTTCATACTGCTTAAGTGAATCACACATCAGGAAGACAACAATTTTAAGTATTTATGCCTCTAACAATGGAGCATCTACGTATATCAAACAAACCCTTCTAAATTTCAAGAATCCAATAGACCCACCACAATAAAACTGGGTGGGATTGGGCTTGTGGCTCAGTGGTAGAGTATTTGCCTGACACATGTGAGGCACTGGATTCAATCCTCAGCACCACATAAAATTAAATAAACAAAGTTACTTAAAAAAAACTGGGTGACTTTAACACACCTCTCTCATCACTGGATAGATCTTTCAAACAAAAACTAAACAAAGATTATAGAACTCAAAAATACAATCAATATTTTATATTTAACAGACATATAGAGACTATTTCATTCATCAATGAACAAATACACTTTTTCTCAGCAGCCCATAGATCCTTCTCTAAAATAGACCATATCTTATGCCACAAAGCAACTCTTAGCAAATACAAAAAAAAAAAAAAAAAAAAAAAAACAGAGATACTACACTGCATTCTATCAGGTCATAATGGAATGAAATTAGAAATCAATGACGAAATAAACTATTCTAACAGTGGAGTATTATTTACTCTACTGAGTGATGCATAGATGGCAGAAGAAAACAACAAAAATATTCTTAGAGGTAAATGAGGACTCTGATACAACATATCAAAATCTTTGGTACACTATGATAGCAGTACTGAGAGAAAAGTACATTGCATTGAGCTCATTCATGAAAAGAATTAAAAAAGTCAACAAATAAAATGACCTGACATTACATCTCAAAGTCCTAGAAAAAGAAGAACAAATCAACACCCAAAGTAGAAGACAGGAAACAATTAAAATCAGAGCTGAAATCAATGAAATTGAAACAACAACAACTACAACAACAAAAACAATTAAAAAATTTACAAAACAAAAAGCCGGTTCTTTGAAAAAATAAATAAAATTGATAAACCCTTAGCCAACCTAATTAAAAGGAGGAGAGACAAAACTCAAATTACTAAAATTTGTGATGAAAAAGGGAATATCATGACAGATACTATTCAAATACAGAAGATAACTAGAAACTAGTTTGAAAATTTATTATCTAATAAAATAGAAAATCTCAAAGACATCAACATATGATCTTCCCTCACTGAATTAGGAGGAAATACACAATTAAAGTAGATCAATTTTGAGCAAAGAAATAGAAGATGCCATCTAAAGCCTACCAATCAAGAAAAGCCCAGGACCAGAAAGATTCTCAGTCGAGTTTTACAAGACCTACAAAGAAGAATTAATACCAATACTCCTCACTATCACCCTGATACCTAAGCCAGACAAAGACACATCAAGGAAAGAAAACTTCAGACCAACATCCCTAATGAAAATAGATGAAAAAATTCTCAATGAAATTCTGGCAAATCACATTCAAAAACATATTAAAAAGATAGTGTACCATGACCAAGTAGGGTTAATCCCAGGGATGCAGGGTTGGTTCAACATATAGAAATCAATAAACGTAATCCATCACATGAATAGACTTAAAGATAAAAACCATATGATCATCTCAATTGATGAAGAAAAAGCATTTGATAAAACACAATACCCTTTCATGTTTAAAACACTAGAAAAACTAGAGATAGTAAGAATATACCTCAACATTGTAAAAGCTATCTATGATAAGCCCAAGGCTAACATGATTCTAAACAGAAAAATTGAAAGCATTCTAAGAACTGGAATAAGACAGGGAAGCTCTCTTTCACCACTTCTATTCAACACATTCTTTGAAACTCTAGCCAGAGCAATTAGACAGATGAAAGAAATTAAAGGGATATGAACAGGAAAAGAAGAACTCAAACTATCACTATTTGCGGATGACATGATTCAAAAAAACTCCACCAGAAAACTTCTAGAATTAACAAAAGAATTCAGCAAAGCAGCAGGATACAAAATCAACACCCATAAATCAAATGTATTTCTATACATTAGTGAGAAACCCTCTGAGAGAGAAATTAGTAAAACTATTCCATTCACAATAGACTAAAATAAAATACTTAGGAATCAATCTAACAAAAAAGGTGAAAGACCTATACAATGAAAACTACAGAACACTAAAGAAGGAAACTGAAGAAGACCTTAGATGATGGAAAGATCTCCCATGTTCTTTGATAGGAAGAATTAATATAAGCAAAATGGCCATATTACCAAAAGCATTTTACAGATTTAATGCAATTCCAATTAAAATCCCAACAACATTCCTCATGGAAATAGAAAAAACAATCATGAAATTCATTTGGAAAAATAAGAGACTCAGAATAGTCAAAGAAATCCTTAGCAAGAAGAGTGAAGCAGGAGGCATCACAATACTACACCTTAAATTACACTACAGAGCTGTAGTAACAAAAATGGCATGGTATTGGAAGGCACCAAAATAGACTTGCAGACCAATGGTACAGAACAGAGGACACAGAGACAAACCCACATAAATATGGTTATCTCATACTAGACAAAAATGCCAAAAACATTCACTGGAGGAAAGATAGCCTCTTCAAAAAATGGTGCTGGCAAAACTGCAAATTCAAATATAGAAAAATTAAATTAAACCACTATCTCTCACCCTGCACCCTCTCATCAACTAAAAGTGGATCTGGATAGGAATTAAGCCAGAGACCCTGCATCTAGTAGAAAAAAAGTAGGCCCAGATCTTCACCATGTAGACCTATCATCTGATTTCCTTAACAAGACCCCTAAAGTGCAAGAGGTAAAATCAAAGATCAATAAATGGGATGGATTCAAATTAGAAACC
>NW_026000185.1:14796485-14836485 GCF_001458135.2 Marmota marmota marmota | reverse complement strand
TCTCACCCTGTATAAAATAAACTCAAAATAGATAAAAGACTTAAATCTAAAACCTGAAACTTGTATTCAAAGAAAACATAGGGAAAATACTTCAAGGTAATGGCATAGGTAGTGATTTTTTTAATATGACTCCAACAGCACAGGAAACCAAAGCAAAAAACCGAAAATGACAATTTGGATTGCATCAAACTGAAAAGTTTCTGTACAGCATAGGGAATAATCAAAATAACAAAGTGACAACTAACTGAATGGGACAAATACTATCTCACCCAGTTAGAATGGATATTATTATTAAAAAAATTGCTGGTGAGGATGTAGAGAAAAGGGAATTCTCATATACTATTGGTGAGAATGTAAATTAGTTTAACCAATGTGGAGAACAATATGGAGGCTACTCAAAAAGCTAAAAATAGATCTACCGTAAAATCCAGTGATACCACTTCTGGATATATATTCAAAGGAAATGAAATTAGCACACCAAAGACATACCCATATGCCCATGTTTATTGTGGCACTATTAACAATAGCTAAGATATGAAATCCACCTAGGTACTTGTCAACGAATGAATGGATAAAGAAAATATGGCATATATGCACAATATTTATCCAGTCACAAAGAAGAATGAAATACAGTTATCTGCAGAAAAACAGACAGAACTGAAGGACATGTTAAGTGAAAAAAGACACAGAAAGACAAGTATTACAAATTCTCTCAGATGTAGAAATCAAAAAAGAGTCAACTTGAATGTAAAATAGTGATTATGAAGAGGTTAGAAAGCGGGAGAAGGTAGATAAAGGAAGGCATCAGTGTATCTGTAAGCGTGTGTTCAAACACCACACTGCAAACCACAAATGTGTACAATGAATACATGTTAATCAAAAATAAAAATTCTAAAAGGTATATTGATAAGAGAATTGAAAATAGACAAAGCATGGGTATATCTAGTAAGTTCACCAAATGTATAGATTGAAAAGATAAAATAAAAATTTTAAAAAACCACTTCAAATTTACAATAAACATTTTCTCATCTATTAAATATAAATATTTAACAGATATGACACACTAGTATACAACTGTGATAATAAAAATAAGAGAGCTGAAGGATCTGCTTACCAGGACTTCCTCCATCATTAAGATTCGGGTTCCTGGGGCCTTGAGAAGGATGATCAGGAAAAAGATAAGCTGTTTTCCAGCCTGCCTTGTCTGGCCACCAGATAGTCCTCTGTACTCTTGTAAAACGCAGATGATATTTTACCTAGAAGTAGCAAAAGAAAATAAGCTATGTTTAAAACCAAACAAATCTGAAAAAAAATTAGAAAAGTTCAGGCCAAATAAAAAACCATGCAATTTGAGGGATGAGCCTCATCTGAGGTCAAAGTGGCTGTGAATTCCTGGAAAAAACCAATAATATCTACATTTTAATTCTCAAAACACAGATAATGAACAAAACAAGATATACACATGGCCCATTGGTACATTAAAAGATTCTTTTTTTGTTGTTCTTTTTAGTTATATATGACAGCAGAGCATATTTTGACATATTTATACAAACATGAAGTACATCTTATTCCAATTAGGATCCTTGTGGTTGTATATGATATGGACATTAAAAATTCTTAATGTCATGTAGTGAAATAAATGTAAATTAAAACTACAGAGATATCTGATATCCTTCTTACCTATCATATCACCAATCTATCTGCTTGCAAAGCTGTAGATAAACAAGCATTTTTCTTTTCAAAAATTTTTTTAGTTGTAGATAGACACAAAAATTTTATTTATTTATCTTTATGTGGTGCTGAGGATCAAACCAAGGGCCTCACAGGTGCTAGGCAAGCACTTTACCAATGAGCTACAACCCCAGCCCAACAAACGAGCATTTAAAAAAATTTTACATGGAATGAAAATCACACAACTCCAATAGAGAATCAGGCAATGCCTAACAAAAATACACATGGATTGTTTTAGTCCATTTAATGTTGCCATACTAGAATTTTAGATTAAATGATAATGAAATTTACTTTCTTATAGTTATAGAGGCTGAGAATTTCAATTTTTAAGGACAAGCATGTTTGATGATTCTGATTCAAAGGTGATGTCTTATCCTCTGGAGTGAAGGAATGCTTTTTCTCTACAAGGTAAAAGGTTAAAGGCAAAGTAAAACACAAGCCAAAAGGGGCCAAACTCTCCCTTCCATAACACTATTAATTCCACCAATAAGGGCAGAGTCCTCTTTTCCTAACTACCTCTTAAAGGTACCCCCTTAATACTATTACAATGGCAATTAGATTTCAACATGAATTTTGGAGGCAAAAACCATTTTAACTATAGCTCATTTACTAATTGATTCAGAAATCTCATTTACAGGAACAGACTTGGATGCAGACCTCAAATAATATTAAGAAAACATCTGCCTAAATGTCTTATAATGTTATATATGGTGTAAATATATTGGAATCAACTGCAAAGGAGACTGCTGAAACTATGGTATCATTACACAATAGGGTGGTATGATCTCTTCAAGGCATAGCCAGGAAATGAACCATACACAGTGAAAGTATGAGAATTTTGAGATATTATACAGGTAACAATAGCAGAAAAGTACCTGCCAGACGTATAACTAAGGGAACAAAACCAATATGTTGAAATTATTAAAAGTTATAAATATAGAGGAGAGACCCTGAGGGGCTAATACATAGACCTCTGAAGAGGTGACAGAGTCAGGTAGAGGGCTGTCTCTCTTAGGTTGAAGGAGGGATCCTTTGAGACTGGGACTTAGATTCCTTAATAAGCTCAAGTTGCCTAGTGGTAAGTATTTGAGAGGATGCAATGAAGCTGATTTTGAAAAGTTTTGGACAATCTACAAAATGTATTTGGCTTCCACTTTGGGAAAAACTGCTACTGACAAAACAAAGAAGTGATGCTTAGAAGACTTTCAGAAGAATTAAAAGCAGACAGAAAGCCAATAAGAACGTTCTTTCTCTCCAAGTCTTGCAAATTGTCTCCAGAGTCCAGGATTAGGAAATGTAACACATTTCTGGGAAAGCAGAAATGCAATGAATGTATCAAAGGGCAGAGTACAGAAGGATGGGTTCGGAAACAAAGAAACATGAAAAATGTGTGTGTGTATGTGTGTGTGTATACACACACACATACACACACATATTATATATACACACACACATTATATGTTTATGTCTATTCGAAGTGAATTCACCTATTATGAAATGCACAAATCATAACTGTACACTGAGTTTTGACAAATGACAATACATACACTTATTGTAACACAAAACACTAGCAAGATGCACAGTGCCTTCATTTCTGAAAGTTCACTTATGCCCTTGGCCCAATGAATCCCTCTAATACCCCTCATCATATATTTATTTTGCCTATTATGGAAGTTCATGTGGAAATACACAGTATTATTCTCTTTTGTAAAGGTTTCTTTGATTCAACGTGATGTTTTTGAGATTCAGTTATGTAATTACTTTTTTCAGTCATTGATTCCTTTTTGTTACTGAGCAAAATTTCATAGTATGAGAGTTCCAAAGGCTCTACACTGCATATTTTTCATGTCTTTATTGGCCATTCATGCATGTCCCCTGCAGAACTATCCTCATATCACAATTTGAATGTCTTCTTCTTATTGAGCTATAGGACTTTTTAAAATATCTTGGATATCAGCACATTATCAGATTTATGCTTCACAAATAATTTATCCAAATGTTGTGTCTTCTAAGTTCATTTCCTGAGGTATACTTTTTTAAATGTTTTTATTCTAATTTGTTATATATGACAGCAGAATGCATTACAATTCATATTGCACATATAGAGAACTGTTTCATATCCCTGGTTCTATACAAAGTATATGCACACCATTTTGTCTTCATACATGTTTTTAGGGTAATGTTATCCATCTCATTACACCATCTTTTCTACCCCCATGCCCTTTCCCTTTCCCTCCACTCCTTTGCTCTATCTATAGTTCGTCTTATTTTCCCATGTTTCTTCTCCCAACACCACTATAAATCAGCCTCCTTATATCAGAGAAAACATTTGGGATTGGCTAACTTCACTTAGCATAATATTCTCCAACTCCATCCATTTACCTGCAAATGCAATGATTTTATTCTCTTTTATTGCTGAGTAATATTCCATTGTGTATATACCACAGTTTCTTTATCCGTTCATCTATTGAATGGCATCTAGGTTGGATCCAAAGTTTAGCTATTGTGAATTATACTGCTATAAACATTGATGTGATTGTGTCCCTGTAGTATGCTGTTTTTAAGTCCTTTGAGTATAGACCGAGGAGAGGGACAGCTGGGTCAAAAGGTGGTTCCATTCTAAGTTTTCCAAGGAATCTCCATACTGCTTTCCATATTGGTTACAGCATTTTGCAGTCCCACCAGCAGTGTATGAGTGTGCCTTTCCCCCTACATCCTTGCCAACACTTGTTGTTTGTATTCTTTTTTTAAAATATTTTTTTTAAGGAGTTGGGGCCTAATCTGACATGATGGAGATTTGGGCCTACTTTTTCTTTTATCAGACGTAGGGTCTCTGATTTAATTCCTTGGTCCTTGATCCACTTTAGGTTTAGTTTTGGGCAGGGTGAGAGAGAACTGTTTAATTTCATTTTGTTGCATGTGGATTTCCAGTTTTCCTAGCACCATTTGTTTTTGGCACTTTTGTCTAACATAAGATAACTGTAATTATGTGGGTTAGTCTCTATGTCCCCTATTCTGTACCATTGGACTACCAGTCTATTTTGGTGGCAATACCATGCCATTTTTTTAAAAAAAAAATTTTGTTAGACCTTCATATTTATATGTGGTGCAGTGCCTCACTCATGCTAGGCAAGCACTCTACCACTGAGCCACAATCCCAGCCCCATCCATGCCATTTTTGTTACTATTGCTCTATAGTATAGTTTAAGGTCTGGTATAGGAATGCTACCTGCTTTTACTCTTCTTCCTAAGGACTGCTTAGCTATTCTGGGTGTCTTTTTTTTAACAAATGAATTTCATGACTGCTTTTTCTATTTCTTTTTTTTTTTAATATTTTTTAGGCAGCCCAGCCCAGCCTGGAGGAGGAAGCCCGGAGCCAGCCCAGCCCAGCGCGGAGGAGGAAGCCCAGCCCAGCCCCGCCCCGCGTGCTAGTCTGGAGGAAGCCCATCAACACTTAAAACCCATCAAAGGGGGTGTGGCTACCAGCATGGTTCTGCAGCTGATCCAGGTACCTGGTTTCCAACTCCTCCACCCGTAGCTGCGATAACTCAAAATATTTCCCACAAGCTTTTGGGGGTTGTAGCTATCAACGCAAAACAACAACTGTACAGGCACCTGGTTTCCACCTCAGAGACTAGAGTAGGGAAGATACAGGTGGAAGCTCATGTCCTTTCATACTGGCTATACCCACCACCCTGAACACAGAGGCTCAAGCTAGGAATAGACAACGCCACCTACTGGAAGCAAGGAAAACAGTGTTCTGAAAGACTTGACTTTTCTCTTTCTCTCTTTTCTTCTCTCTCTTTCACAACCTCCACATATGTGAAACCAAGGACTGTGCATGAACAACCAAATCACCAAAATAATATAATATAGAGGAATTGCATATACCCCATCTTCCCCCCATTTTTTTCTTTATTTCTATCTTCTTTTTCCTTCTCTCTTATTTCTCTTTTCTTCCTTGTTATTTTTTTCTTTTCTTCATTCGTATTCCCTCTATCCCACTTTCAACCTCCTAACTTTTGCTATCTATACATAGGATAACTATCTAAATACAGATAAAAGGTTGAGTCTATACATTCTTCCATAAATTACCAGTCTATTGGTTAGAGTTCCCCAATGTTGCTAAGTTAGTTTAACCTCATACCCTCACCCCTTTCCCTCTAAGTATAACATCCTTCGTCTGAAATTAAGTTTTCTTTATGCCACCAGATATGGTATGCCTTTTATGAAACTAATAACTATATTCTTAAGTAATAATTAAAACCAATATCTGTAGACTTAGAATCTAACTATAAATGTATTAATAATGAAAACTTGTGCTTAGGTGATGTACTGTTGATATTGGAAACTGTTAACATTGTCTTTCTCTGCAAAAGAGGGATTTAGGAGCTATAAAAGAACAATATAAATATATAAGGGGAAAAACATTAACACAACAGTTTCACAAAGCTAGAAAGAAACATGAGCAGTATGAAAAGACAAGGAAAGAAAGGACCACAAACAATACAGGTCAATTCAACATTAGATGATGTAATATCTGCAGCTGATGGAATGTCAGGTAAAAGAGTTCAGGATATACATGCTTCAGATGATCTGGAGTCTCAAGGAAGACATTATACAGCAAATTCAGACAATGAAAGATCACTTTGACAATGAATTACATAAACAAATCCAAGAAGCAAAAGATCAACTCTACAGGGAGATAGAGAATAAAAAAAAAAACAAAAAAAACCCAGAAATCCTGGAAATGCAGGAAACAATAAACCAAATTACAAACTCAAATGAGAGTATTACCAGCGAAGTAGAACACTTAGAAGATAGAACTTCAGACAACGAAGACAAAGTTTTTCAACTTGAAAAGAACATAGACAGCTCAGCGAGAATGTTAAGAAATCATGAGCAGAATATCCAAGAATTATGGGATAACATAAAGAAACCAAACTTAAGAGTTATTGGGATACAAGAGGGTATAGAGGTCCAAACCAAAGGAATGAGCAATCTATTAGACCAGAATAGCTAAAGTAATTCTAAGCAGGAAGACCAGAATAGCTAAAGTAATTCTAAGCAGGAAGAGTGAAATTGGTGGTATCGCGATTCCAGATTTTAAACTATACTATAGAGCAATAGTAACAAAAACAGCATGGTACTGGCACCAAAACAGGCTGGTAGACCATTGGTACAAAATAGAGGACACAGAGACAAATCCACAAAATTACAACTACCTTATATTAGACAAAGGTGCTAAAACCATGCAATGGAGAAAGGATAGCATCTTCAACAAATGGTGCTAGGAGAACTGGAAATCCATATGCAACAAAATGAAATTGAATCCCTTTCTCTCACCATGCACAAAAGTCAACTCAAAATGGATCAAGGAGCTAGGAATCAGACCAGAGACTCTGCGTCTAATAGAAGATAAAGTTGGTCCTAATCTTCATCACGTGGGGGCAGGCCCCAAATTTCTTAATAAGACACCTATAGCACAAGAGTTAAAACCAAGAATCAACAAATGGGACGAATTCAAACTAAAAAGTTTTTTTCTCAGCAAGAGAAATAATATGTGAGGTGAATAGGGAGCCTACATCCTGGGAACAAATTTTTACCCCTCAAACATCAGATAGAGCTCTAATCTCTAGAGTATACAAAGAACTCAAAAAGTTAAACAACAAAAAAGCAAATAACCCAATCAACAAATGGGCCAAGGACCTGAACAGACACTTCTCAGAAGAGGATATACAATCAATCAACAAATACATGAAAAAATGCTCACCATCTCTAGCAATCAGAGAAATTAAAATTAAAACTACTCTAAGATACCATCTCACTCCAATAAGAATGGCAGCCATTATGAAGTCAAACAACAATAAGTGCTGGCAAGGATGCGGGGGGAAAAGGTACACTCATACATTGCTGGTGGGACTGCAAATTGGTGCAGCCAATTTGGAAAGCAGTACGGAGATTCCTTGGAAAGCTGGGAATGGAACCACCATTTGACCCAGCTATTCCCCTTCTCGGACTATACCCAAAAGACCTAAGAAGAGCATACTACAGGGACACAGACACATCAATGTTTATAGCAGCACAATTCACAATAGCTAGAATGTGGAACCAACCTAGATGCCCTTCAATAGATGAACGGATTTTAAAAATGTGGCATTTATACACGATGGAATATTACTCAGCACTAAAAAATAATAAAATCATGGCATTTGCAGGCAAATGGATGGCATTAGAGCAGATTATGCTAAGTGAAGTTAGCTAATCCCTAAAAAACAAATAACGAATGTCTTCTCTGATATAAGGGGGGTGACTCAAAATGGGATAGGGAGGAAAAGCATGAGAAGTAGACTACCACTAAATAGGGAAGAGAGGTGGGAGGGGAAAAGAGGGAGAAGGGGAATTGCACAGACGATGAAAGGAGAATCTCATTGTTATACAGAATACATATATGTTGTAGTAATGAGAAAAAGAAAAAAAAGTGTGTCACATTAGATTGGATAGAGAGAAAGGATAGGAGAGGAGGGGAGGAGTAGGGAGGATAGGAAGGGCAGCAGAATAGACAATATGATTGATATATGTACATTCCATGTATGTATTATATATCAAAATGCATTCTACTGTCATGTATGACTAAAAATAAATAAAAACTAAAAAGAAATATTTTTTAGTTGGTGATGGACCTTTATTTTATTTATTTGTATGTGGTGCTGAGAATTGAACCAAGTGTCTCACACATGCTAGGCAAATGCACTACCACTGAGCCACAACCCCAGCTCCTGCTTTTTCTATTTCTATGAGGAATGTCATTGGGATTTTGATTGGAATCACATTGAATCTGTATAATGCTTTTGGTATTATGGTCATTTTGACAATATTAATTCTGCCTATCCAAGAACAAGGGAGATCTTTCCATTGTCTAAGGTTTTCTTTATTTTTTTTCTTTAGCGTTGTGTAGTTTTCATTGTAGAGGTGTTTCACCTCTTTCATTATGTTGATTCCCAAGTTTCCTTTTTTTTTGAGGCTACTATAAATAGGGTAGTTTTCCTTGTTTGCCTTTCAGAGGATTTGTCACTGATATACAGATAAGCCTTTGATTTATGGGTGTTGATTTTTTATCCTGCTACTTTGCTAAATTCATTTACTAGTATTAGAAGTTTCCTGGTGGAATTTTTTTAGTTTTCTAGGTATAGAATCATATTGTCAGCAACATTGCTAATTCTTCTTTTCCTGTGCATATTCCTTTAATTTCTTTTGTCTAATTGCTCTGGCCAGTGTTTCAAGAACTATGATAAATAGAAGTGGTGAAAGAGGGCATCCCTGTCTTGTTCCATTTTTTAGAGGGAATGTTTTCATTTTTTCTCCATTTATAATGATGTTGGCCTGGGGCTTAGCGTAGACAGTGTTTACAATGTTGAGTTATGTTCCCGTTATCTTTAGTTTTTCTAGTGTTTTGAATATGAAGGGGTGCTGTATTTTGTTGAATGCTTTTTCTGCATCTATTGAAATTATCATATGGTTCTCTTTAAGTCTATTGATGTGATGAATTACAATTATTGATTTCTGTATGTTGAACCAACCTTGTATCCCTAGGATGAAACCCACTTTATCATGGTACACTATCCTTTTGATATGTTTTTGTATTAGGTTTGCCAGAATTTTACTAAGAATTTTTGCGTCTATATTCATTAGAGATATTAGTCTGAAGTTTTCTTTCTTTGATGTGTCTTTGCCTAGTTTGGAATAGGGTGATAGTGGCCTCATAGAATGAGTTTGTAAGTGCTCCCTCTTTTTCTATTTTATGAAATAATTTGAAGAGTATTGGTATTAGTTCTTCTTTAAAGGTCTTATAGAACTGTGCTGTGTATCCATCTGGTCCTAGGTTTTCTGGTTGGTAGGATTCTGATGGCATCTTCTATTTCATCATTTGAAATTGATCTGTTTAAACAGTGAATATCATTCTGATTCAATTTGGGCAAATCATATGACTCTAGAAATTTGTCAATGACTTAGATATTTTCTATTTTATTGGAGTAAAAGTTCAATTGAAAACATCACCAACAGATTAGACCACTTGGAAGACAGGACTTCAGACATTGAAGACAAAATATATAATCTTGAAAAGAATGTAGACCACACACTGAAAATGGTAAGAAACCATGAGCAGAACATTAAAGACATATGGGATAGCATAAAAAGACCAAATTTAAGAGTTATTGGGATAGAGAAAGGCACAGAGTTCCAAACCAAAGGAATGAGCAATTTATTCAAAGAAATAATATCAGAAAATTGTCCAAACATGCAGAATGAATGGGAAAACCAAATTCAAGAGGCTTACAGGACACCAAATATACAAAATCACAATATATCCACATAGAGGCACATTGTAATGAAAAATGCCTAACATACAGAATAAGGAGAGAATATTAAAATCCATGAGAGAAAGGAATCAGATTACATATAGGGGGAAACCAACTAGATTATGTGTAGATTTTTCAACCCAGACCCTAAAAGCTAGAAGATCCTGGAACAACATATATCAAGCTCTGAAAGAAAATGGATGCCAACCAAGAATCTTATATTCAGCAAAATTAAGCTTTAGATTTGATGATGAGATAAAAACCTTCCATGATAAACAAAAGTTAAAAGAATTTACAAGTCGAAAGCATGCTCTATAGAACATCCTCAGCAAAGTATTCCATGAAGAGGAATTTGAAAAACAACAATAAAAATATGCAGTAAAGGAAAACTAATCAAAGGAAAAGTCAAGTCAAGTTAAATAACAAAAATAAACAAAAATTTCTGGGAATACAAATCATGTGTCAATAATAACCTTGAAGGTTAATAGCCTAAACTCACCAATCAAAAGACATAGACTTACAGATTGGATTTTAAAAAAAGACCCAACAATATGCTGCCTCCAAGAGACTCATCTCATAGGAAAATACATCCACAGACTGAAGGTGAAAGGTTGGGAAAAACCATACCACTCACATGGACTGTGGAAACAAGCAGGGATTTTCCATCCTCATATCAAATAAAGTAGACTTCAAGCCAAAGTTAATCAAAAGGGATAAAGAAGGACATTTCACAGTGCTTAAGGGAACCATTCATCCACAAGACATAACAATAATAAATTTATATGTCCCAATCAATGGAGCATCTGTGTTCATCAAACAAACTCTTCTCAAGTTCAAATAGACCACAACACATAATTCTGGGTGACTTTAACACACCTCTTTCACCACTGGGTAGATCGTTCAAACAAAAGATGAACAAAGAAACTATAGAACTCAATAATACACTCAATAACTTAGACTTAAGTGACATATGTAGAATATTTCATCCTTCAATGAACAAATACACTTTCTTCTCAGCAGCACATGGATCCTTCTCTAAAATAGACCATATATTGTGCCATAAAGCAACTCTTAGCAAATATAAAATAGTAGAGATACTACCTTGCATTCTATCAGATCATAATGGAATAAAATTAGAAATCAATGATAAAATAAAAAATAAAAGCTATTCCAACATTCGGAGAATAATTAATATGCTACTGAATGAATAATGGGTTGTAAAAAATGTCAAGGAGGAGATTAAAAAATTCTTATAGGTGAATGAGAACACAAATACAACATGTTGAAATCTATGGACACTATGAAGGCAGTATTAAGAGGAAAATTCATTGCATGGAGTTCATTTCCTTAAAAGAAGAAACAGTCAACAAATAAATGACTTAACATTACAACTCAAAGCCCTAGAAAAAGAACAAATCAACACCAAAAGCAGTAGAAGACAGGAAATAATTAAAATCAGAGCTGAAATCAATGAAATATCAATATCTTTAGTGGAAATCTTTTTTTTCAGGTGTAGATGGACACAACACAATGCCTTTATTTTTATGTGGTGCTGAGGATAGAACCCGGGTCCTGCCCATGCTAGGCAAGTGCTCTACCGCTGAGCCAGAATCCTAACCCTTTAGTGAATATCTTAAAACACAATTCAATTATGCCTTATTAATCCACCAAAGCAAAAATATGTATATATACTATTCAGCATACGAAAGTTACACATTGAAAGTGCATGTATATCTTCCTTAATTGGCCCCTCATTAAATTTACATTTGGTCATCCTTACTTTTAACATGTAGAGAATTCTTCATAAAGGTAGGTCATTATAAATTAAGAAAAATTACTTCAGCACAAAACATATTCTCTGCTTATTGAAATCTTAACCTCAATCAATTCTCCATTGTAAATTCGGATAAACCCACAGTTTCTTGGACAGCTAAGAGACAGACAAATTTTACTAAAAGTCTTGGCCAACTCATTGCATATTTGCCTCCTGAAATGAAAAATAAATTAGAATTGAAGCAGTGTATTGCCATAACTTACTTTAAAGGTAAGCAGGTTCTACTATATTTATAGAACTTAAACAGGAGACACTACTAGAAATCTCCAACAGAAGTGCTTTTAAGGAGAAACTAGTTTTAAACTTTGAGATAACATAGGACAAACCCTATAAAATTCATTTCTTTCTCCAAAAGCAATGGAAAATCCTTTTGAAACTTCACATCTTCAGTTATCAATATTACTGCATTATGGAACTAGTACAATCCTGCATAGCCTTGATCAAAATGACAAGGCACAATAAAAAAGTTAAAGCTATTAAATGAACAAGTGAAGTCATTGAAGATAAGTTAAGGCCTTGAAGTGAAGTAATCAGTCTAATTTAAAACTGAAGTATAAACCATAAATTATCTACCTGAAATGAAAGCAATATGCCTTTTCAGCTTCTGTTCTGTGGACAAGAAAACAGAAACAACTCTTGCTTATGGTTTGTGTATTAGAATCCTTCTGGACCTGGAGGAGTAAAAGTCAATTCCTTTTTTTCCTATTGTTCATAGAAGATTTCAAGACTGCTTTAGCCATTTGAGTGGAATGCCAAACTGCAGACACTGTAGACACTAGTTTTTGGAAGGCTTCTGCTACTAATGAGAGTGAGGCTGAATCATGGATGTTCACCCTGCTTTACATCCAAGTTGTTGAAGTACACTGCACCTAAGTCCATGGCTTACGCTTTCAACTGTTCTGCCCTGTGCAAATCTGCAAGGACAAGGGTACCAGCAACATTTTCATTTTCAACATTTTACTACACAAAGCTTCTTGACACATGACCTTCAGCCATTCCAGTTCATATTTGTCTGTAGCTCCCAACAAGTTGTCTGCCATTTAATCAAGATTTGGTGCTTTTCCCTGTGTAAATGAATCTCCTTTCTTTAAAAACCTCAGGGTCTAAATCATGATTTCCACTTGATTTTTTTTTTGCTTTCTTCCATTTCATTTTCAAACATTGCATTAAAAATTGGGGATCAAGCTGCAAAGCACAGATTTATGAACTTTAAATTCTTGTCCTCTTATAAAAAAAACCCTGCAATCTGTAAATCTTGTTTTCTCCCAGAGATTACCTAAATCTTCTGCTAGTCGACATTCAGGCACCTTCAAAATATTTGTATTTGTATGCCCCAATATGTTTACTCAATCTTGGATCACACTCACTCGTCTATAGCACCTTTTGTAGGGGATGGGGAGGAGGCAGTTTCTTTAGGTGGGGCAGTGCAATGCTTCCTCCTCTTCTGCAAACAGTGCTGGAATTGTTCACAAAATAATGTAAGCTTGTCATCTGGTAAAAGACCATTAGCTCCATTAAGCAAAAAACCCTTTCTAAAGATTTTTTTAAATCCCCAGTCCTTCCCTTGCACAAACCAATATGCTCTTTGGCTTTCCATTGCTTTTGTTTCTTCCCTTTTAGTGTTCAGAATAGAAATTTGAATTTTGCTTGATTTTCACTTTTGGGGCTGCTGTAACTTGGGCAAGATGAAAATGTTGAACTTTTTAACACTTCACCCATTTCCTCTCAACAAAAACTGAAGTTATTAATGGTTCAATGTAGGGAAACTTTACTATTTTAACCTGTGTAATACCAGTTTTCTGCTATATATAGACATATATCTCCAGGCAGAGGTGGGCTGGGTTCCCAAGACAGTGCCACTGTTTTTTAGGATTTATGCAATAACCCACACAACTGAGTACTTTACCCAGACACGCGCAGGGCAGCAGTGAGTAGGCCCCATGGTGGCCAAGGCGGCCAGGGAGCAATGTTGTGAATGTGGGCAGGAGCTTTATGGCGGCGAATCCCCATGGTGCCACCTCTGCAGAGCCTCATCCCTTCCCTTGGGTCCAGGTCCGCCTTCCTTTCCTATCTACTATTCCTAAACTTCTCCAGGATAAACAAACCCCACGCTCCCATCCGCTCCAGCTTCCGAGATATGATTCTAGCCCTAGCCCAGCCTGCCCCCGATGGCCTAAAGTGAATTTTTTAAAAATCAAATTTTTATTAAGATAATTATATATTGTTAGATGAAATTATAAACAGATTCTGGGCACGCCTTGACCATTTCCTCCAAAAATGCAACATATTATGAAACTATAGCATATCACAACCAAGATAATGATATTGATACAATTCACCAATCTTATTCACAGTTCCACAGTTTTACTCATACTTGTGTTAAATTGTATGTATTAAGTTGAGTACAATATTATCTCGTGTAACTCTGTTTGTACATCACCACAGTCAAGATACCAAACAGTTCTATCATCTCTTATTTCTGATACCTATTCTCCTGACAATCAAGAGTATATTCTTCATTTCTAAAATTTTTGTCATTTAAAGAATGATATAGAAATTGAATTGTAAGTATTCATCCTTTGGCATTGCCTTTTTTTTTTCATTCAACATAATTCCCTGGAGATACACCTAAATAGTTTTATATATTAATTGATTATTTTTTATTAATTTTCCATGGTACCACAGCTGAGGAACACATTTCCACTTTTTAAATATTATAAAAAAGAAACAGATGTGCATCAAGTGAGTAGGCACACAAGTGGTTCAGGCAAGGGGTCTGTTTTATTAAAGGAGATACAACAATGGGAACCTGACCCATCTATGGATCTACTACTATTCTTACCTTTTTCCATATCACTCAGAAGTAGCAGGCCTGAGAGAAGAAAATAAAATGGCCTATTAAATTTCATCACAGGAATCATCGTAGGGACAACCCACTGTTAATCTTAGGTCTTATTTTACTGTATTCAGCAAATGTAGTTAACAGTAACTCATACATAACATTGTGTCCTTAACAGCTAGAATATAAAGACATGTGAATAAAGGTTTAGAAGTAGAATTTCCCCTTCTTAAAACCACTCCCTACCTATGTGTAGAAATTGCATTTCCCATCCCTATAATTTTAAGCTCTGCTAAATTCAAGGCCTTGTTTCCTGGAGTAAGGTTAATAGTCCCAAATAGGGAAAGTAGCAGTGTTTCCATTGAGAATTGTATGATTACTGCATGGTTATACTGGTTTATTCATGGCATTGTACCAACAAATAAAAGGCTTATCATATAAAAGGGAGAAATTAACCATGATTAACATAAAGATTTAGAATTGGTATTATACGATGAATGTGGAGAGAACTCTGTATGTCTGAAATAGAAGTTTCACTGGAGCACCGCCAGGTATTTGTTTTTCCACAGTTAATAGTGAACATGCATTTTCAAAAATCATGGCCTGAAAACTAAGAACTCAAGAGGGATATAGTTTACCTGACTAGGCAAACAAGCTAAACCCTCTATAGCGTTGGTCAAGAATGACTAAAATCTAGACCATGAAGGTTATTTCCTTATATTAAAATGTGTCTCTTGAAATACCCATAGTAATGTCTGTGTTCCCATATGAATTCTGACTAATAGAAATATGCACAGATTTTATTATGAAAGGAGAGAGAAGGCAAGTGTAAGTACTGAAATGAAAGTCTGAGAGTATACAAGAATAGTCCAAAAAATAATAATGTGACCAAAGTCTTATGGAAAAAAATAACATGGTAAATACAAGTTAACTTCTAGTAGTTAAGTATTATTAGAGTAATTCAAGTAAGGAGTTGAAGGAATGGGACTGGAGAGATATCCAGGCACCAGTACACTGATAGCCACAAATCATATGCAAAACACTCTGGACATGAGCTTATTGCAATGAGAACAAATCAGGCTTTTAATTAGGACAGTAGCATGACCATATCTCAAGTTGAGATGGATCACTGTGGCATGCATGTAGATAAAGAAAAGATCCCATCAAGAAAGTCAATTTAAATAGGGGGAAACTGGTAGAAATTAGAAAGCCTATGCTACAAATGAAGTCATAAACAGAGATCACATTATTTGTATGGAAACCCATCAAAATAGCCCAAGAACCTGAGGGAAAAAATTGAGGAATTTTAGTGTCATAAACCTAGTATAAATATTTGGAGAAAAAAACCAGTCTATCAGTAGTGAGAATGAAACTTGAAATGGCATGAAGACACTATGAGCCAATGTATACTGAGAATTATATATATTCTTAAATCCATATCAGTATATGGATAATTTTAAATTGGTAAATGGGAGGAGGCTGGTACAGAATAATATAGTCACAAAAGGATGAGAGAGAAAGATAATTTACTGTATTATTAACATATAATTTGTTCCTTGTATTAACAAGCATCTGTAACATAAATAAAAGGATTTGACTTGACTTCTGTATATTATAGATTGATCACTTATTTCTGTCTCCATCAGGGTAGGATATCTATAAAATCTGCTAAAGAGACATCAGGTTCAAAGCATTATCCTTCCCTTTCCTTCCCATGGCCTCTAATCAGATTCTCCACAATCCTAATGCTAACTCAATGTGGCTAAGCCTTAATCACTGGTGTCTTAAGAAAGTAATTAAATTCTCTTTCAAAAAAGAAAACTTTCCATCATTGGTAGTCTGTCTGCTAATAAAGAGGCATCTGCTTTGAAACTTATTTGTTTTACCACCCTTTGCAGAACTAGAAGTGCTGCATTAGTAATCAAAGTTTTCTATGAATCTTAGGCCTTATGTGTGGAAGACACAGTTCTTCCCTTATCATAATGCAGTGGTGGTTAGAAGTACAGGTTATTAAAGTTACTCATACCTGGATTCATATTCTTGTTCCATTATATACTACTAGTATGATCTTGAGAAAGTTAATTTCTTCATTTATAAAACAGGCTTAATATCTAACTTACTAAAACCCCAAGAAGCTAGAAGTACAATTATGAGAACACCATTTATTTGGAAAACTAAATAAATTTTCTTACCTGAAGTGGCAAAGGATCACTGCTATTTTTGAAGTCACAGTCAAACACGATGGCAGCAAGCACTTTTTGAGACTCATAATCATACAGAATGTACTTTTCAAACTCACTTTCTGAAGAAAAGCCTCGAACTAAAGGGAGAAAAAAACTGTCTACTTAAATAAAAATATATGATAATCCATCCTATTTGAGCAGTTGGATACTAACATTACAAGGAAAGAAGCCAATCAAAATACTGAAAATTTCTCAAATATTGGCATCATCATTACCTAATAAATATTTAGTGTGCAACATTTTAGATATTTTATAAAATTTTATTATAAGTAAACATAAATATTATAAAACATATATAAAGGTTAGTCATTAGTCATCAGGGTAGTGCAAATCAAAAACATAGAAATGGTTGTATAACAGTTAGTGAGGATGTAGAGAAATTGGAACCTTCAAATAGTACTAACAGGAGTGTAAAGGTTTGAATAACAGTTCAGCAGTCCCTCAAAAAGTCAAACATAGTCACCATGTAACTCCTAGAGATACACCCAAGAGAAATGAAAACATGTCCACAAAAAACTTGTAGACAAATTTTCAGTATTATATATAATATCCAAAATGTGGAAACAACTCAAAATAAATATTTACATATTCAAGTAAATATAACATATCCATACAATGGGATATTATTATTCAGCAATGAAAATAAATAATGACATGGATAAACTTTGAAAACATGATGTTAATTGATATAAGCCAGTCCTAAAAGATTGTATACTGTATAATTCCATTCATTTAAAAGTTCTATAATTAGAAAATATATTAGTGTTTTCCTAATGCTAGTAGAGATGAGAGATGGAGAATTCATGGTTAAAAGGTATGGATTCTGAGTGGGTTGCAGTTCTGTGGGAGAGTGCTTGCCTAGCATGTGTGAGGCACTGGGTTTGAATCTCAGCACCACATATAAATAAATAATGGTCCATTGACAACCAGAAAATATTTAAAAAATATATAAAAGGTATGGGGTTTCTTTTGGGGGTGATAAAAATGCTCTAAATTGATTGTGGTAATGCACACCCAACTATGAATATACTAAAAGCCATTCAACTGTATACTTTAAATAGATATATGGCATGTACATTATTATCTCAATAAAATTGTTTCAAAAGAAAAAATAAAGGGATAAATAGCAATTCAAACTGTGCTTTAGAAAGAAAGAAAAACTTATTTGATGGCTCAACAGCAGTATGATGAAAACAGAGGAAGGAGTCAAAGATGACAAATCAGTAGAAATTAGTTATTCTGAAAAGGAGAGAGAAAAAAGATTGGAAAAAAGTTTAACAAAGACTCAAGGACCTTTGGAACAATACAAAATGTCCAGCATTCAGGTACTCATAGTCCCTACAAAGGAAACAGGAGGCAATGTTGAAAATTCCCCAAACTTAATGAGAGAAAAAGAAGATTCAACAGACTCAGTGAAGCCTAATCAAAACGAACCAAAAGTAACCCATATCATAATCAAACTTCTGAAAACCCAAAACAAAAAAAAAATCTTAGAAGAAGACCGACAGAAATGACATGTTACCTTGGGGGAAATAAGAATTCAAATGACCGCATATTTCTTTTCAGGAACTAAGGAAGTCACAAAAAATGGCAGGTATTTTTAAATGTTGGAAGACTATCAACCCAGAATTCTATACCCAATGAAAGTATTCTTCAGGAATGAAGTTGAATACACAGAGGAAGGCAAAGAAAGATCCTTGGATATCTTCAGATGTACTCTGAAGAATTGTTAAAGTTCTTTAAAAGAAGGAAAATTATTCCAGAAGAAAACATGGAACTTGAGGAATGAAGGAAGGGAAACAGCCATGGTAAATATATGGTAAATATGTATGCGAATCATTAATTCCATTCACATGAATATGAAGTCTATTTATATAGAAATGAAAACTACAACATAGAAAGGAAACATGTAAAGGATCTATATACCATATGTGATAAAATATCAAGTTTTAAGTAGACTGTAAAATGAAGGTATGACTACTCAAGAGCAACTGCTAATAGTATTATATAACAGAAGCCCAAGTTACCCATATTTTTCTTTCTTTCTTTTTTTAGTTGTAGATGGACATAATACCTTTATTTTATTATTTACTTTTATGCAGTGCTGAGGATTGAATCCAGTGCCTCACACATGCAAGGCAAGTGCTCTACCACTGAGCCACAACCCCAGCCCCCCCATATTTTTCTTTTGTAGATTATGAATTTGGTGTCATGTTTAAGTAATAAAGATATCTCCTATGTTCTTTCCTAAATGCTCTTATCACTTTACATTTAGATCTATGATCCATTTTGAGTTGATTTTTGCATGATGTACAAGTTTTCATTGTTTTAGCTATTGGTATACAATTATTCTAGCATCATTTGTTGAAAAAATTGTTCTTTAATCGAATTGTTTCACATCACTATCAAAAATTATTCTGCATATTAGTGTAAGTCTACTTCTGCATTTTCTATTTTTTAATTAAAAATGTAGATGGACATGATACCTGTATTTATTTATTTTTATGTGGTGCTGAGGATTGAACCCAGGGCTTTACACATGTAAGGCAAGTGCTCTACCACGGAGCCACAACCTTAGCCCTCTATTCTCTTTTATTCATTGGTGTGTCAATCCCTTTACTATTACAACACTGCCCAACTACTATAGTCATAAACCTTGAAAGTGAGGGGTGTGATACTCCCCCACTTTATTCTTTTGCAACATTGCTCTGCTCCTCTTAAAACAGTAATGTTTTAAAGGAAACCTAATGTCAAACCTTTTAAACTGATGTTTAGATTCCTCTTCACATTCTCAGTGATTTCTTTCACCACATCAATATTAGATGGGATGTAAATCAATTCCCAATCGCTGGCATTTTTTATGTAAGAAGGCAGAGTATTGATGGGTTGAGAAGTGAAATTGTAAGGCCCAGTAGATTTTATGTCAGTAAGTATGTGAAATACCAAAAGCACTACTGGAAATATAAATGATGAAAAGATTTCCAATATTGAATTAATGAGCTTCCTCCTCTAGAAGAAAAAAGATGGTATGAATTAACTTAAAAGTACAAGTTCAATGCAAATGAAAATTTTGTTATATTAAATTTCTTCCAGTGCTTCAGGGATTATGTCATACTATCCCTTTCCCTGCCCCCACTTTCTTATAGGTTATGCTATACTAGTAATTCATTGACTTTTATAAATTTGGAAGATCTACCCACAGCTCCAGAAGTAATTTTTCAAAAGTGCATGCATGCATGCATGCACACACACTGACTGAAATGTGACATATGGGCATTTGATAACATTTCCATGGATACCTTCACTTACCTTTAAGGTAAAATTTTTCCACAGGAGTACAGCAAACTGGTTGAGTGTCAACAAATCCATTCTTCCACAAAGAGAATAGGTTCAACTCTAGGGATGGAGGAAAGCTTTTCTTTTCCTTTTTTTTAAAATGTTAAGTCTCCTAATAATGTGAACAACAAACAAATAATAAGTTACTTCTCTCTCTGATGAAATAAAATTATATGTGGGTTTGTGTTGTTCTTGTCTTACATTGGTCCGTACATACCTTGGATTTTGTCCCACTTGTTGCCCCTTCTTACGTTCTTCTCCCACAAATAGCCAACTTTTCCTGTTCTTTCTAACTCTCCTTTGTTACTTTACTACTTTTAGTTATTTTTTATTCCTCCTCCTTTATAGTGGTCACCTATCTCCTGACCTCTCCTCTGTTCACTTTTGAAATATTTCAAACTTTCCCTTGGTTTCCTACCCTATTTTCTCTTTACTTAAGAAACTGCATCTCACTATCTGATAAAATTACATTGTTTATGTACTTCCTACACCATTTATGTTGTGATCATTAATAGAGTGGACAATGTAGTAGACACCTACTATTTAAAGCTTGATCTAATTCACAGGTTTTTGTTGGAGCCAATATTAAATACTGACCCCATTATTCCAATACAGGTGGTAATTAGTGTTAAGAGACGACAAAGTAGACACCATATATTTATCCTGACTCCCTGCTTCCTCTAAGAGGGTCTGGAAAGTGATTGGGACACTTCAAATTCAGAGAGTAGAGATTCTGCTTCTGAGAAACACTCACAATTCAGCCAAATAACAACAAATCTCACCCCACACATGATCTAGCTTCACTCCCAAACCTCAAAAATACTTCAAAACATAGAATAGAGGAGAGAAAAACATAAAAACCACCAACCAGGTCCCAAGGAAGAAGAAACCAGAAGGAATCTTAGGTTCCACTCCTGGACATCTATATTCATACATCAAAAATAGATGTCCCAGAACAACAATAATAAAAATTTTACACATGAGGATACATATATAGAAGGAAGAGAAAACCATTTAAAATAATGTGAAAGCCCAAGACCTCTGAAAACATGAGGAAACAGATAAACAAATCTCCACTCAAAATTCACACTCTCCCAACAAAGAATCCTAGACATGGTAGCTGCTGAAATTCCAGAGAAAGATTATAAAAAAACTGATTGTTAAAATATACAGTGAACTAAAAGAAGACATAAGAAATGAATTAAGACAGCAAATAAGGAGAACAAAGACCATTTCAATAAAGAAATAGAGATTATGAAAAGAAACCAATCATAACTCCTGGAAATAAAAGGCATAATGAATCAGATTAAAATTTCACTTTGAAAGCATCACCCAAAGATTAGGTAATGTAGAAAATAGAACTTTGGCCCTGGAAGACAGAACTTCAGCCCTTGATGACAGGGTATATGAACCTGAATACTCAGTATTCAATAAAGGAAAAAAACAAAATACCAAGAATATGCAAGAACTCTGGGACAGCATCCAAGTGAACAAACCCGAGTCATTGCAATAAAAGAGAGCACGGATATACATGAAGACTATTTTCAAGGACAGAATAATGGAAAACTTTCCCCATGTCAGAAATGAGACAGACATCCATATATGGGAGGCATATAGGACCTCAAATATACTTATCAAAGAATAGTCTTTTTTAACAAATAGTGCTGGGAAAACTGGATATCAACATGTAGAGGAATAAAATTGTCCCCTATCTCACCTTGCACAAGAGTCAACTCAAAGAGGATCAAAAACCTAGGAATTAGACCAGAAACTCTGCAACTGCTAGAAGAAAATGTAGGCCCAACACTTCAACATGCTGGCACCAGAACCAACTTCTTTTAACAAGAATTCCAAAATGCAAGAAATTATACCAAGAATCAATAAGTTGGATGGCATTAAATTTAAAAGCTTCTGCACAGAAAAGGAAATGATTAAGAACATGAAGAGACAGCTTACAGAATGGGATAAAATCTTTGCCAGCTACTCCTCTGATAGGGGATTAATATTCAGAACATACAAAAAAACTCAAAAAGGTTAACACTAAAAACAAAAAAAAATCAATGGAAAAATAATTGGACACATTTCTCAAAAGCAGCAGAACAAATGACCATCAAATATATGAAAAACCATTTAGCAAATCAAAACTATACTAAGATTTCATCTCATGTCAGTCAGAATGGCAATTATCAAGAATAGAAATAATAATAAATACTGGTGAGGATGTTGGGGAAAAGGTATGCTCTTACATGGTTGGTGGGAATGCAAATTAATTCAACCACTATAGGAAAAAAAACCAGTATGGTGACTCTTAAAAAACTAGGAATGAAACCACCATATGACCCATTTATCACACTTCTTGATATTTATCCAAAAGAATTAAAAAATAGTATATTATAGTGATATAGTCACATCAATGTTTATAACAGCACAACTCACAATAGCCAAATTATGAAACCAGCTCAGATGTACATCAATAGATGAATGGATTAAGAAAATGTGGTGTGTGTGTCACACACACACACACACACACACACACACACACACAATATGAAGTTTTACTCAATCATAAAGAAGAATGAAATAATGGTATTTGCTGATAAATGGATGGCAATGGAGACCATAATGTGATATGAAATAAGCCAGACTCAGAAAATCAAGGTTTAAATGTTTTCTCTCATATGCAGAAATTGAGCAAAATAAGAGGAGAAAAGGGGGATTAGATATTATAAAGATATAGGGAAGATCAGTGGAATAGAAGGAGATCAAAAGTGATAAAGGAAGGACAGAAAAAGAGAGGAAATAGGGAATAAATTTAACAAAATCATGCTCTGTATATATATAAATATACCACAGTAAATTCTACCTTTATGTTTATATATAAAGCACCAATCAAAAATAACTAAATGAGTGAAAGAAAAGTCAGTAGAGGAGAGGAAGAAGAACAGGAGGAGAGAGGAGAAGAGGGGAGGGAAGGAAGGGAGGGTATCAGGGACTGAAATGGAGTAAATCAAAATCCATGCATGTATGATTTTGTCATCATAAATCCAAATACTAGGTATAACTTCAATGCACTAATTAAAAGAGAAAGATTAAGTATTTGAAATAAAGCAAATTGTATTCTTATTTTTCTATTAACTTACTTAGATGGAATAATGCTATCAGAATCTGATTTTTTCCTATGTCAATATTCAATAAAACAGCTCTCAATGTTTAAAACAATAAACAAATCATCACTATCACAATAACAAATGATAAAAAATTAAATCACTGGAAAGTATCAATTAATTACTATGTTTTCATGTGTTCAGAGTATAACACTCCATTCAAAGTGCTGATGGATGAACATCTTCATCTACTCTTATAGTTCTGTATATTCACTATGTGTCAAGTGCTATGCTAGTTGAATTTAAGATGACAAACACAACAGAAAAAATAGATCCCATCCAAGTCCTGATGATGATCAGGCAAGGAATGAGTATCATCAGTTTTTAAAAACTCCCCTCTGTGGTAGGCCTTTGGGATTGGATGTAAGAGAAGGTCAGTAGTCATTTCCCACTACTGAAAATTTAAAATCACAACCATTAAAAACTCCTGGAAGTTTATGTAGGAACCTAAGAAAATGGAAAAGCATTTATGTAAGATAATCTACTAAATACTGATAAGAATAGCAAGATTTGGTGATATCTGAGCCATCACCTGCTCCTGCACCCATCCCCATCCCACCTGGCTCAGTGTTATGGAGCTCTTCTCTGAGCAAGTGTGAAGGTGGGGTTCCCTCTAAGACTGTCAATCTAGGACTATGGTTTTACTCCATGAGAAAAGAGGGCTAGTATCTCATTCCAACAGATTCATGCTAAAAAAGCTCTATTCCAGGCAGACAGAAATGAGGTCTCGGGATTCCTTATCCCACCAAGACCCTATAGGTTGAGAATACTGGAGTCCTGATCACCCATGGACAAACTTGCTGGTAGAGCAGTTGATACATGCCAGGAAGGGCAAGCCAAAAAGAGCCAGGGATGCCAGATCCCCATGTTTGTTTATAATAGGGGTGGTCACTCTGGAAGAAGTACACTGCTATATTTACCTTTAGCTCCGATGCACTGGTACTGAGGCTCTATCCAGGGATAGAGGAAGGATGTAAGAATGAAGAGCTCCATAGCTCTATCTAATGAGGCCATATTTTAATTGGAACTGAGCATAGAGAAATTAATGCCTAAGGATATTATAAAAAAAATGGAGAAGGGGGCTAGTTTCTCCATAATAGCAGTAGCAACATGGCACAGCAAAAGAACCAGCAAAGAGAAATGATACAGAGAACCAAGGAAAAGTGAAAGTCAAAAGAATCTTCCTGGGGGATGTGGGGGAAAAAGTACACTCATACATTGCTGGTGAGACTGCAAATTGATGCCACCACTGTGGAAAGCAGTATGGAGATTCTTTAGAAATGGAATGAAGCCACCATTTGACCCAGCTATCCCACTCCTTGGTTTATACCCAAAGGACTTAAAATCAGCATACTACAGTGACACAGCCACATCAATGTTTATGGCAGCTCAATTCACAATAGCTAAACTATGGAACCAACCTACATGCCCTTCAATAGATGAATGGATAAAGAAAATGTGGTACATATACACAATGGGATATTACTCAGTCTTAAAGAAGAATGAAATTACAGCATGGGCAGGTAAATGGATGGAACTAGAGATTATCAGGCTAAGTGAAATAATTTAATCCCCAAAACCAAAGGCCAAATGTTTTCTCTGATAAGCAGATGCTGATCCATAGTGGGGGTGGGGGATAGGGAAGATTGAAGGGACTTTGGAGTGTGCAAGGAGAGTGAGAGGAGGGGAAGCACTGTGGGGATGGGAGAGACATTATTACCCTATACACATGTATGATTACACTACTGGTGTGACTCTGCACCATGTACAGCCAGAAGAATGAGAAGTTGTGCTCCACTTGTGTACAATGTGTCAAAATGCATCCTACTGTCATGTATAACTAATTAGAAGAAATTTAAAAAAAAAGAATGCTCCTGGGATCACACACTCCCTTGGGTATTGAGAAAGTTAGCTGTACGTACTTATAGAGCAATCAGAACAAGACAAGAGGAACAAGTGAAATCATTTCCCAAGCCACAGATACATCCTCTGATGTTAAAGCCTTAATGACTCACAGAGCTTAAGCACAATAAATTTGTGGCTACTGAACTGGGGGTCACTCAGGAGAATTTGAGGTGACACAAAAGGACCACATAGATACGGACATACCTTTTTCTGGGTGTCAGGATGCTTTCCCTGGCTCCCAGCCTCAAGCTCCCCAAAGGGGGGCAAGAGAAAAATATGAGAGGCTGGCAAGAGAGAGCGGGCACATTCTGAGGCTCTGCTTTTATTTTGGGGGGAAGCTAATCCATGGAACATTCTACCCAAAAAAGGGCAAAAGGGTAGGATTACAACAAATAGGTGGGTATAAATCAACTCCATCGGGTGACGCCCTCTCTGTGAGCTGCACCTTTCTTATCCAAGCAGAGGTAAAGTCCATTTGCACTGCAGGGTGCAATACCAGTCCAGTACCTCTTTACTCAGGACTTAAAGGTGTGTGCAGCCCCCGACACATTATAATTACAAAAAAAGTTTGCATATGCACATAACACAATTTGGCCAATTTCACTGCCCCTTTCACTCCCCCTTTTCTTTCCTTTCTTCTCGCTCCTGATCTCCACTCTCTACTCAACTGGTCTTTCTTCTCTTCATAATAATCCCCCCTTTTTCCTTTTTTCTATCTTCCACATATGAGCGAAAATACATGATCTTAGACTTTGTGAACCTGGTTGATTTCATTCTACATGATGTTCTCCAGTTGAATCCACTTTCATGCAAATGACATAATTTGGTTCTTTTTTTAAAAAATGGTTTTTGGTACCAAGAATTGAACCTAGAGGTGCTTAACCACTGAACAACATCCCTGGCCCCTTTTTATTTTTATTTTTTATTTTGAGACAGGGTCTCACTAAGTTGTTTAGGGCCTTGCTAAGTTGCTGAGGCTGGTTTGAACTCATGATCCTCCTGCCTTAGCCTCCCTAAGTGCTGGGATTACACGCATGTACCCCTGCACCTGGCTTTGTTCTTTTTTATTATTGCATAAAACTCCACTGTGTATATATACCACATTTTCTTTATGCAGTCATCTATTGACAGACGTTTAGGCTGGTTTCATAATTTAGCTATTGTGAATTGTGCTGCTATAAACATTAATGTGATTGTATTGCTATGGTATACTGATTTTAGTTCTTTTGGAAGAATATAAAGAAATGTGATAGCAAGGTCATATGGTGGTTCCATTCCTAGCTTTCCTGAGGAAGTTCCATACTGTTTTTCAGAGTGGTTGTATTAATTTGCAGTCCTATCAACAATGTATGAGTATACCTTTTCCTCTACATCGTTGCCAGCATTTATTATTATGTGTATTGTAGATGATAAGCACAATTTCATCAAATGCAGTTAAACAATGAGTTACAATGGCCCATGGGGGATAACAAAGAATCCAGGCTTAAAAAAAATCACACACAACTCTGGTAAACTGGAAAACAGAGAACAGAGCCCAAGGATTTGTTCTTTTAGAAGCAAACAGAGGAATTTCTAAGTTACTGGTCCACGACTGCATGTAGATTTAAAAAAAAAAAAAAAAGGAGACTTCCTGAACTGTGACAACCACCTTCAAGACATACGTATACACACACACACACACACACACACACCCCAGAAAGGATAAAATTCTGACCGATTGGACTCAAGCACAACCTGTGATTCATAAGTCATATGAATTTTGACCCAAAGATTGTTACCCAGGGGTAACCTTTCAGAATTAAAACTGAAGATAAGTGTTATGGACTAAATTGTGTCCCCATAAAATTCTGTATTAAAGCTATGACCCCCAGTACTCAGAATGTGACTATGTCTGGAGACAGATTCTTTCACTAGGTGTTAAAATGAGTCCACTGGATGGAACCTAATCCAATTGACTGGTGTCCTGAAAAAAAATAGGAAATTCTAAAAAAAAAGAATGAAAAAAAAAGATACCAGGAGCATGCATTCACAGAGGAAAGACAAGAAAATGGCCATATGCAAGTCAAGGAGAAAGGCCTCAGGAAAAACCAATTGTCAACAATTTGATCTTGGATTTCCAGTCTCTAGGGCTGTGATGACTTTTGTCTTGAAGGCACCTAGCCTAAGTTACTTTGTTATAGCAGCCCTTGAAAACTAATATACACAGATATAGGACTTCAAAAAAGATTTAAAATTCATTGTCTTAAACATGTTAAAAAAGCTACAGGAAACCAGACAATGATGTCCCAACAAATATGGAATAGTAATGCAGAAATATAAATTATAAAACAGAACCAAATGGAAATTTTGGAACTGAAAACTATAAAAGCAAAAAAGAAAATTTCATTAGCAAATTCCAACAGAAGGTATGAACATGCAGAAAACATGATCAATGAACTGTAAAATATGTACAATGAAATTCTTTGGTTTGAGGAGTTAAAAAAAACCCTAAAAATGACAGAGCCCACTAGACTAAAAGAAAAAATAATCAATGAAATAATGGCCAAGGAAGTGACATCAGCAAAATGATGGAACAGGAGGTCCCCTACCCTCATCTCAATAGAAACACTGATTAAATAACTATCCAAAGATGAAAATATCTTCCAGATGAAGTTACAGCACCCCAAAAGAGCACAAAACATAGGAAAAACCAAAGTGGAAAGGGTTTAAAAAAAAAAGGCTGAATTTTGTTCATGCTCCACAAAGTGGCAGCACTGAGGAGGATATCCTTGGCCTGCCATTTCTCTGTGGAAAGATACTGAGGCTGATATTCAACTTTTCCAGTGTTTGGGGCACTGCTTGAAAGGCCTACATCTATGTTGCTTCATGTGGAGAATTTATAGAATTAGCATAGTTAGATCACCTAGGGACAGGTAGGAATAAAGAAAGGTTCTTAGGGCTGGATTCCCGGCTCTTACCAGTGGTCTATGGAGCCAAGCCACTTAGCTCTACCTGACCACAGCCCCAGTCAGTAGCCTTGCCTGAGAATTAAGATAAATCAGTCATACCCAACAGTGAAGGACAGCCCTCTGTCTTTGAATGACTACAGACACACCCTGTAGTGACCTTGCCCAACTATAATCAAGCTAGTTAGCACTGCCTGACCACAAAGCCCCTCAGTGGGATCACCTGATCAAAATTCCCTTCAGTAGCTTTGCCTGACTGCAAAGCCAAGTCTGTTAACCCTGTCTTATGGAAAGCTCCTCTAGTGAGCTTGCCTACTGCAACCTGTGATGAGCAGTTCGGTGTGTGCAGCCATGGAGGTAAGCTTTGTCAAACTGTAGACATGCTTCTCTCCCACACCAGTTAGCCTTACTTGGACATTGCCCCCGCCAACCAAGTGACTGTAAATCAATTTTAACTCTAGTTTAAAAGCTAAGACAAAAGTAATAAGGATACCATAACCATAAAAATTTGTTAATAGACATACAATATAAAAATGGTACTAGTACTTTAATAGTATTAAATTAACAAAGATATTGTGGTGGCACCCACTCTTCCACATAAAATCTTAAACTAAGCTTCTCCAGAAATCTTCACCATAATTGATTTTAGGACTATCAGCAAAAGAGTCTCTACAAAAGAACTAAATGTAGTTAAACTTCCTATTTTCCTGTTGCTCTGTTTTACTTGGCCACTAGCCTGGAAGAGATCAGCACTCCAGGTGCTGAACGCCCCTTTTCTTAGTTTTTCACAAACATTTATCCAGTATAGTAATTTGTGGAAGTGTGATATGCAAAGCACAAATGCAAAGTGTGATAAAAAAGACAGATCCTTTAACAAGGCCTCTGGCCTTCAGCTGGAGCTTCATAGAGATGTGTACATTTCTAAGATAAGAGAAGTTACCAACTGGGCTCCATGGTAACAGCTGGCAGGGGGTAGGAAGAAAGGGGAGAAGAAGCTCTCCCCTTCTCAGATGCTGTCCTTGAAGGGTAAACTTGCCCAGAACAGTGAAAGAAAAAGATGCTTTTATGTGAACTTCTGCAGACTGTGAACTTCTGAGCCCCTCCCCTTATACACTGGGTATAAAGTTCTGAAACTACCTGAACTTGGGGTTCAGGGGGTTGACTGATTACAGTAAAAGCTTTGCCCTCTGAACCTCGATATGGCTAAATAAACCTGCTTCCTGTTCCTATTTTGTGTCTTGCATCGTCTGTCCCCTGCAACAATATTAATAAAGACTGTGTAAGGGCAGTGAAAATGTAGATATTTCATGTGTGATTAAAGTTAGGTTGGTTTCAACTTTTAAAAGACTGTAATAATTATATGACGTTCAACGCAAAGCCTCAAAGTAACCAGCAAAAACCTATAGTAAAAAATAAAAGAATAAAAGTGAATCACTATAAACATTATCAAATCACAAAGAAATACAACAAGAGAAAAGGGACTGGAACAAGAGAACTCCAAAACATAAAACTTACTTAACAATAATTATATTAAATAGAAATGGATTAAACTCACTATCAGTTAAGAAGCGTTAAGTTCTCACTATATGCTGCAGACCGTTTGATCACAATTGCATTAGAGTAGAAGTATATAAAAATGTTAATAGTTCTTATAGATTAGAAATTTAAAAAGGAATACTTGTAAGTAACTCATGTGTTAAGGGAGAAACTATAGAGAATTTAAAACACTCAAAACCAACCCATAATAAAAAATACAAGATAAAAACACTTGTGGAGATGGGAGTCTAGCTCAGCAGTATAGCACATAACTAACATGGGTTCAATCCCAATGTCTGAAAAAAATTGTGGGATACAGCTAATGTTAGATGAGAATGTATATCTTTTAGTATTTACATGAAAAAACAAAAGAGGTTTAAATAAATGAACTTTCAATTCAGTTTAAGGAGTTAAAAAAAACAATAAGAGATCTGCTGATAGAAAAATATAATAAAACACATCCATCTGGAGGAAAAGAAAATGTTTTTCAAATTAACATTCTGCTGAGTATACCTATATGATTGAAATTTGAAGATTCATTTGGAGAGCTTTCTTCCTTTAACCACTGTCAATTTCGTGAAGAGGGAGCTGAGAGACCTGACCAAGTAGCCCTTTCAATAGCATCATGTTACTACAGGAGGCTATAAGAGTGACCAAAGTTAAAATCCATAGACCCGGGTTGAAGATGGGAAAGTAAAATTCTCTTAATGGGAGTTAAAATAAGCTAGAACAGACCACCTATTTCAGAGAATGCAACACAGCTTCAAATCATCTCAATCACTGAAGTTGAACTGAAGTGCCAGGTACAGCAATTAAGCAAGCAAACCAACCAACCAACAACCTCTCTGGGAGGAATTAAAAATTAGATAAAATTATTCCTAAAAATAACTTTTCAAATGCATATAGCACATAACACAAATTAATTAAATAACAAAGAAAATGAAACCACATGGGCGAGAAACTGAAGAAATAACAAAAAATAGAACTACTTAAAATATTCTATGCATTAAAATTATCACCCAAGAGACTTTCAAGGAATTTTAAGAGCTATGTTCAATAAGAGAGAGGGAAAAAAGAGAGAATAGAATTGATAATTTAAGAGAACTGGAAACTACTGACATGGCAAGGCAAATGTAAAAAAGAGTCAAAACAGAAATTCTAAAATGGAAAAATACCATAACTGAATGCATTTAACCTCAATGGATGATATAATTGCAGATTTAAATCAACTTAAGAGAAAAGTAATGGTCTAGAAATTTTATCAGAAGAAAATACTCAAAAGGAAGCAGAGAAATGTTTTTAAAAAGTATAAAATTTAACAAATATGTAACTGGGGTACGAAAAGAATAAGTGAGAAGTAACATAGGAAGCAGAAATAGTTTGAAAATTTCTAACACTAATGAAAAAATAAAATCACAATCTCAAGAAGTCCTATAACCACCAAGGAAGATAAATGAAAAAAATCTACACTTAAGTATATGATAGTAATATTGCTAAAAATAGCCTCCCAACAAACAAAAAGAAGGAAAAACTTTTAAATCAAACAGAAGATGACTTTCATTAAAATAATTATTAGACTGATCTTGCAAAAATGGCAATCAGCAGAGATTGTTATGATATATTCAAAGTGAAATAAAGGCAAAAGTAAAACAAATTACTAATTACTAATAAAGCAATATTAATGGCTAACGAATTAATTAATATATGTGGAATTATAATACATGACAACATTAGCAAATAGCTCAGAATACAGACAAATGGAACCCAGGTTCTAAGATCTTTCCATTGTGTTAGCACTGGAAAAGTTCCAATAAATACTAAACGTTGACAAAATACACATTATAATTTTCTGAGGAATCCTTAAAGTAACAGCAAAAAGTTGGGAAATACTAAATTAACAATTAAGGCAAAAAGGAAATTATCAACGTAAAATCAAGATAGTCACAACAGAGGACAGACAGGAAAGAAAAAGTAATGTAGAACAGGTTGGACAAACTGCAATCACATCATGTGATGGTGAATTTCAATTCAAATACTGCATGACATCAACTAGACAGACTAAAAATGGTCTAAATGCTCTAACGTGAAAATGCTAATTGCCAGACAGCATTAATACCTACAAACCATAGAAGCCAACTGTATGCAATTTATATGATAAACACCTAAAACAGAGTTGAGAGCCTCTGGGCTCTGCCCAGTCCCGCGTCTCCCAGCGCAAGCCAACGTCCACCGCGCTCCCAAACCTTGGCTTTCGCTAACCCAACGCCACAACTGAATCTGGAACGCGCGCCCTCTCTCAGGTGGCTCTCCCGAGAGGAGGGCAGAGGGCCCGACGCCTCGGGTGCCCTGTGCCATGCGTCTCTCTGCACGCAGGACGCCTTCCCGCTCCCGCAGAGTGGGCATCCCAGAGCAGCGGCAGGGCAGAGCGACTCATGGCAGGACCAGGAAGGACCCGCACACTCACCATTCAGGCCTCGCCACCGCCTCCACCTCCAACGCTGAGGGGCCCAGCGTCTCTTCCAACGCCCTCCCCAACCGCCCTCCGACGCGCAGCCGCCCGCGGGCAGAGGCGTGGCCTCGGCCTCGCGCACCAATCAAAGGCGCGGACGCGGGCGGAGATACGTCTGGGGGCGGAGCTGCAGGGCACCCAAGAGCCTACTCCTCTGCCTGTTCCACCCTCTTCTTCGCAGCCCCAGGGTGCCCCCCTTGCTTCTCATCATCCTAGCACTGATCATCCCTACTGTCCTTCACCAGCCTTCGAGTCCCACATATTTCATTCATGTACCCCGCAGCCTTCACCCACTGAAAGAACCTACCTAGGCACCTTTTTTCTGTGCTCTCCAGACTCTTTACCTCTCCAACCTGCAGGAGGCCCCTACAATTCACCATCTCTCCAGGGTTCCCCTCAGCAGGTAGACCACTGGAGACAAAACGGTTTGAGTAACCGACTCAGAACCTAGGTCTGAACTTCAAGAACCACATGCATAGTGGCCTGCACACGCTTGGTCTAGAATGAGAGCCTACTGGGAGTTCCAAGTAGTAAATAAGCCTGTTATGGGACACACAGCGAGGATAAGCAGGAAGCAGGAAGCAGGTTTATTGGTTGCAGCCAGGTTCAGAAGGGGAGCTTTTGCCACTGTCTATCAGTACTTCTGGACCCAGAGTTTAGAAAGTTACAGAACATTTATCCAGTGTGTAGGGGAAGGGCTCAGAGGTCACAATCTGCAGAAGTCCACACAAAAGTAGCATTTTCCAGAACATTGGAACCCAAATCTAGGACACTCTGCAAGAATCAGCACCCAGGACAGGGAGAGTTCTCCTCCCCTTCCCTCTGCCAGTTAGCTATGCAGGACCTGACTATTGTCTGTTGAAATCCAAATGCCTATGTGGAGGCTTTGTGTTAGTCTTTCTTACCAAATCCTGCTTCTGCAACACGTCTCCTGCCTGAAAACAGTTGCAGAAATTCTTCGTTTTTTAATTTATATATGACAGCGGAATGCATTACAATTCTTATTACACATATAAAACACATTTTTTCATGTTGCAGAAATTCTTGCTGATAAATCTAAGAACAGTTATGGTGAGGGTTTCTTGGTTTCTTAATTAAGATTTTCTGTGAAGAAGGAGTGCCAATATAAGCCCACTGGCCAAGTACGGAAAGGAATCAGGCCACTTATGCCTGGTTACAAATATATTCCTGTTGTTATTGAAAAAGACAAGGGCAGGCCTTGAAAGCCAGGAGCTGGCGTGACATTGTGTTCTTGGTCATAGTGTTACTAGGAATTGGCCTGAACTGAAGCTACTCCTTTGTGGTTTCTTGTTGAATATGATTTAGCAGAACACCAATAACATTTTAATCAGGACAAAAACAAAACAAAACCAGAAAACAACCTCCTTGATTATGTCTGAGGATGACAAAAACCAAAATAGTCCCCCAAACATCTCCCTTTTTTTGGCTAAATATGCCACCCCTTTACCAATTACAACTCTGGCCTTGTTTTCTTCTATCTCTGAGATAAAATTAAGATAATCATGGAATCATGTTTTCTGACAGCATTCAATTCAGAGCAAAACCCCTGCTCCAAATTCATCTTAAATCCATATTTTCTCATTTCTTCCTAACAATTACTAACAAGCCTGTAGTTCTAGTATCTCCTTGTTGCAGAGACAACTCTGACTACAACTCTATTAATAGTGAATTTTGCCTGAAGGGCAATGACATTACTACTTGCTCAATATTAGTCATTATTGGTTTATGTCCTTATTAATCTTGATACATTACTAACAGTAACTGTTTTGTTATAATAGTTAATATAAGAATTGTCTATCAAGCTCTTAAAGAGCTTTATTTAAAGATTACGTGCAAGTAAGAAGCATTATTTTGACAGTACTTTTAAAGTATAGCATTTTAAACACTATTTTACTTATCTGTGGAGTAAGTATGGATGGGAAGTTGTCAAGAGAAAAGATAGAGATTGATATTATACAGGAATTATAAAGTGATCATTTAAATGGGAAGCTTTTAAAATGCATATATTCCAAAGAGGGCTGAGGAACACTTCCCCAGGAAACAGGAACTTCATATAATTATCTTAGGACAAGAGACTATATGTAAATAATAGCTTAATAAACTCTTACTCTGCCTTTTTAAATTGGTAATGTGGGAGAAAGTTGTCCATGTATTGAAATCACTAGTCAAGAGATTCAGGGCAGGTTGTACTAATTAATCCCCAGGAAATTACACTTAGGCTAAAACCAAGAAGGCTAGTGATTAGTTACTTGGATATTTCATACCTAACACTTTCCAATTCAAGATATAAAAAGCTTAAGCAGACTTTATTAAAATTACATGTGGAAGTTCTCTGCTGAACTCATCTGGGCATGAGTCCTGAAGAGCTACTCAAATATGCCTTTTCCCTTTGAATGAATCCATGTCCCCAAGCAAAAATTAACTCTATCAAGATAGAGAGAAGATTATTTTCTTAAGTAAACAAAGACCTAAAAAAGACAATGTGAAACACAGGAAATTATTACAAGAACTTGTTACTTGTAGCAGCAGGATTTTTGTAGAATCTTTAGGATTTTCACTCACTGGTTTCGTTTTTTTTTTTTAAACCAGAGATTAAACCCAGGGGCACTTAACCACTGAGCCACAACCCCACACCTTTTTGAAATTTTATTTAAAGACAGGATCTCACTGAGTTGCTTAGAGCCTTGCTAAGTCCCTGAGGCTGGCTTTGAACTTGTGATCCTCCTGCCTCAGGCTCGCTCCTGAGCCTCTGGGATTACAGGCATGCACCACAGCACCTGGCACTTTAGGATTTTCTATACATAATATCAGCTTATCTGCGGAGACAATTTTACTTCTTTTTTTCCAGCTTTAATTTTTTTCTTTCCTTCTTCCATTTCTTAATGTTTCAGTTTTGGTATATTTTGTCTTTCTAGGCATTTGTTTATTTAATTTTGGTTATCTAAAAAATTATATCAATATCCTGATGAATGCAGACACAAAATTCATTAATAAAATATTAGCAAATAGCATTCAGAAACACATTAAGAAGACTGAACACTATGATCAAATGGATTTCATACCAAGGAAGCAAAGTTGGTTCAACACACAAGGATGTCCACTCTCACTACTCATATTCAAAATAATTAAAACTCTAGTAGAGCAATCAGGCAAGAGGAAATTAAAAGGATGCAAATCAGGAAAGAAGTCAAATTATCTGTTTGCTGATGACATGATCCTATATCTATAAGAACCAAAAACTTGAGTAAAAGACTTTTAGAGCTGATAAGCAAATTCAGCAAAGTGGTAGGACAAAAAAAAAGGGGGGGGGAGTAGAGAAAGGAGATAGAATGGGAAGGAAGATGGATGGGAAAAGAGAGAAACGGTGAAATGAAATTGACCAAATTATGCTATGTACATAAATGAATATACCACAGTGAATTTTACCTTTATGTATATTTATAAAGCACCAATTAAGAAAAAAAATAAACAGAAGGAAGACCAGCAGAGGGAGTGGCGCAGAGCGAGGGTAGAGGGGAGGAAAAGTGGAAGTACTGTGGATTGAAATGGAACAAATTATATTCCATGGTTGTATGATTATGTCAAAATGAACCCCACTATGTGTAACTATAATGCACTAATAAATTTTTTTAAAATGAGTGTTAAATTCCCACATATTTGTGACTTTTTCAGTTTTCCTTTTTTTTTTGATTTCTAGTTTTATTATATTTTGGGTCCATAAGGCACTCCAGGATTTCAGTATTTTTTAATTTACTCAGGCTTGCTTTATAGCCTACGATTTGGTATATACTAGAGAATGTTCCATGTGCACTTGATAAGGATGTATATTCTGATGCTTTTTATTGGAGTGTTCTTTATATGTTATGATGTCCAATGAATTTGTTGTGCTATTCATATTTCCATATTTTGTCTGGCTGTTCAATCCATTATTGAAAATGGTACATTGAAGTCTCCTAGTATTACTATGTTTTTTTATTTCTTCAATTTTTAAAAAATGTTGCTTCATTTATTTTGTGACTCTGACTCTTGCTATCTACATATTTATAACAACAATTATTTATTGTTGCATTAACCCTTCTATGCATTAACCCTTCTATTAATGTACAATATCCTTTTAGTCTCTTGAAACACTTTTTAAATTGTATTTTGCTGGTATTAGTTATCCATCCATCTCTATGTGGTTATTGTTTGTGTGGAATCCTCGAACTTTCGACTTTTTGCATCTTTTGATCTAATATATCTCTTCTAGGCAGTATATTCTTACATCATACTTTTTAAATCAATTCTGCCGTCTCTGTATGATTGAAAAGTTTGATACACATATATTAAAAGTAATAACAATAAAGAAGACTTATTTATTTTGTTATTGTTTTCTGTGTCATATGGCTTTTTGATACCACAAACAGGAGACTGTGATGAGTGTTGCTTTAGAAATTAGTCAAACTTTTCTGTTGATTTGCATTTCAGGTGGATATAGCTTAAGTAGACAAAGAGAAAACTACACATTTGAGACTGTTCATTTTCCCAGATACTTCACAAAAACAAAACACTCTAATTCTTCCTTATCTAAAAAGAACAAAATAATGAGTAATCTTCTGGATATCACTCTATAATTGATCTTATCCAATGAAGAGTTTGGAAACTTTGAACAAGCCACTCAAAAATATTGCAGCTTCATGGACACTTTCAATTCTACAAGAAGCATCTTAATTGCTCATCTGCCCATAAATCCCAGACAGATGATAATATTTCTTATATTGCTTATTTCATATGCCTAGAAAAATGTCTCTGTCTCTCTCTCTACTTCTTTTCTCCTTATTCTTTCTTAGAGCTGAGGAAAGTGTAGGGAGAAATACACACTTTTTAAAGGATATTTTTCTTTCTGTTCCATTACTCCAAATGTTCTTGGTGAAATTATTCTTTTTATAATTGGAGCATAAGGACTTTATGTTGGGTTGTGGAAATAGTAACACAACTCATCCCTCAAACACTGATGTTGATTTAAATTTGATATATTAAGGAATAAAATTTGTGTGCATATATTTATCTGTATATGTACACCTCCCTTCTGTTTGTGACAATGTTGATTTGCTCCATGACTTATGCTTTTCTTATCCATAATCAGCTGCTGAACATATGATACTTTTCATGTTTCATTGAAACATTCAGAATATTCAGGAATAGGTCCTTATACTTACCTTGATAAATATTACTCTTGGCTATTCCTAGGAAATAAAAGAGGAATTTCACCAAATGACTTTAGATTTGCACATGTTATACATATAGGCCTCTAATCTAAATCTGCAAATAAGGGGACACATTTTCTCCCTTAGGGAAATCTTTATTATATAAATATATTTGTGTCAATATATATATATATACACACACACAAGAATGTCCCTCTATGTATACAGGTGTAGTCGAAGAAAGACATGCAAGTCATTGGTTGCAACTGAGTCTCATGGAACCTGTTGTTCATCATCATCTGCTGTTAATCCACTAACGGGGTTAGCAAAGGCCAGGAAGACTTGTTCCAGGGTTATCTGACTGATGGAATAGTCCTCTAAATTGAATCGCTCTTTAGCTTTCTCCAAAACACCAAATACCTTCAATGACAACAATAAAAATGTGTAGTTACCATTACAATCTCCCCTCCAGCCCCCAACCCAAAGGAGCCTCCCCATCTCTTCCCCAGCTCTTGTCAAATTTATGTTAAGGCCAAAGCCATGGAAAGGGGAGAGGGGTAAGTAGAAGAAATAAATAATTGAGGAACTGAGAGGAAGAAGTTATCTGTTCCCATTCTTTGGATGAACATGAACTACTAATAGGATTCAGGCACAACAAATTAAAGCAACTAAACTATAGGAATGTTTGAAAAATAGCCTAAAGGCTCCAATGTCCCATTCCACATGACTGAATCCAAATACTTTTAATTATTAATGCTCTCTTAACATGTAGTGTTAGGAGGGCATGGTTTCTATCATCACCTTTCCCCAGCTATTGTCTTTTTTCGGAAGGTGGTAGTTAAGGATCCTTTGATTCTCCTCCTTCAAGATACTATCTAAGAAAGGAAAATAGTACAGGTAAATGATCTCACAGAATTTTTAAAAATATTTATGTTTTAGTTATAAGTGGACACAATATCTTTATTTTATATTTATGTGGTGCTGAGGATTGAACCCAGTGCCCCACGCATGGTAGGCAAGCGCTGTACCTCTGAGACAGCCCCAGTCCCCGATCTCACAGATTTTGTTTAAAAATTCTAGAATATTTCCACATATATTTAATTATAAAAAGTGGACAAGTAAAGAGATGGGATTTATATAAATGGGATATGACCCATTTTCAGTATTATGTTGAATAGAAATGGCAAGATTGGGCATCCTTGTTTTGTCTTTAATTCCTAAAAGGGGAAAAGCTTGCAATTTTTCACTGTAGAGTATGATGTTAGCTGTGGTCTTATCATAGATGGCATTTTATATGTTGAGGAAAGTTCCTTTTATATCTAAATTACTGAGATATTTTCTTTGAGATGTTTAAAATAATAAAATTGCTTTGAAATTTTCCAACAATTTTTCTACCTCTATAGTGGCTGGCTTGTAGGCTCAGGGTACAGTGGTGGTCTTGGAGACACCAATTATGGGGATCCAGCCTGGCACTGGATTCTACTGTGATACGTTTAAAACCTGGGTCTACTGAAGTAGTCTTGATCCCTGGATCCTTTTGATCCTGGGGGGGGGTCACAGGGACTGATCAGGATCCTGGTGCTGGCAGAGCCTGGATTCCTGCAAGGTGACCTGAACTCTAGAATTATAGGTGCTGGCCTAGTGCCTGAAGCTGGGGCTGGCTTAAAGGCTGGGTGTGCATATGCAGACCTAGAGGTTAGTATAGAAGGAATAGCCTAGCTCCTAGGACCTTGGGATCTCACCTTGGGATATAACCTGGGACCTGGGTATACAGAGGTATTTAAGAGCTTAGGTCTGGGATGTCAGTATGTGTGGTGAGCCGCTTCTGCCGTTTATGCAAATTATGGTCGCCATTACAAGATGGCGCTGGCTCCGCTGTGGTCTGTGACAAACAACTCCTTATTTGGGAGAGTTGGCGCATGACTTTTCATCACCCTATGAGAAAGCTCCACGTGGCTGCTTTGCATTGGGGCTTGAGATGCTATATTAAGGCTGGGAGGGGCATCCGAGAAAGAGAAGAAGAACTATCAAGGGCCTGAAATAAACTACTGAAAGAAGATTCCTGAGTGTTGCGTCTTCCTTGCGGGCAAGAAGTCACGACAAGTGGTGCCGAAACCCGGGAACCAGAACTTTCAGCAGTCAGGGGGGTGCACCGTAGTCCCAGGTAAGTGGGATCCGCGATCAAAGCGGGAAATAGTCCCAAGTAAGTGGGATCCGCGACCAAAGCGGGGCAGCAGCTGCATTGTGTACTTCGTTTTTACTTTCGCTTTTGTTTTCTGTGTTTCTCTTGTTGTGTCATTTTGCTTTGTTTTTTGTGCTTCTTTGTTGTTGTGTCATGGGTGCCACACCTTCCAGTCCGCTTCTTCTGGCCCTAGATGGCCTGTTACGTTC
>NW_026000185.1:14773715-14793321 GCF_001458135.2 Marmota marmota marmota | reverse complement strand
CTCGGATCTGGGGAAGGGCCCTCCTTAAGACTGAGCCATACTATGCAGCCACTTCTTCACAGTGGGATAGGACCTCTACTCTTGCCTGTATTGTTTTAAGAAAACAGAAAGGGGGAACTGTGGTGAGCCGCTTCTGCCGTTTATGCAAATTATGGTCGCCATTACAAGATGGCGCTGGCTCCGCTGTGGTCTGTGACAAACAACTCCTTATTTGGGAGAGTTGGCGCATGACTTTTCATCACCCTATGAGAAAGCTCCACGTGGCTGCTTTGCATTGGGGCTTGAGATGCTATATTAAGGCTGGGAGGGGCATCCGAGAAAGAGAAGAAGAACTATCAAGGGCCTGAAATAAACTACTGAAAGAAGATTCCTGAGTGTTGCGTCTTCCTTGCGGGCAAGAAGTCGCGACAAGTATGTGGGTACTAGCCTTGATCCTGTATCTGTAGGGGCCAGCATGGAGATTAGGTCTGTAAGTGCTGGTCTGATGGCCCTCAGAGTACCAGACTCCAAGTCAGTACCTTCAGACCGAGCTTCTAGGCTGGCCCTAGTGCTAGGCTGACCTCAGCAACTCCAAGCTGCCCACCACTCTCAATGCCAAACCAGTCAGACTCTGGACTATCCCCCACACTGTACTGGCTCCCAGACTGCTGGCCTGCTTTTCCATACCAAGCCAATGCCCATAGTCTTACACATCAGGACATTAATATTCTTTTATTCCTATATAGTACTTCTCACATATTTTGTTTTTGATTACTTTATATACATTTCTAAAATATTTTTCAATTTTATGATATTCTCTCACCTAGAACTCCTTCATTTAAGCTTAGGTCTAAAGTTAAAGACATCCAAGACTCACCAATACATCTTTTTTTTAAAAATATTTTTAGTTGTTGATGGACTTTTATTTTATTTATTGATATGTGGTGCTGGGAATCAAACCCTGTGCCTCCTCACACATGCCAGGCAAGTGCTCTTCCACTGAGCTACAACTCCAGCCCTCCACCAATACAGATTATGCAGAAGCTTTTCCAGTGATTTCAAAGGTGATAAAGAAATTTTTTGTTTGTTTATTCTCCAGAAAGGGCTTTTTGTGAGTAAAATTCCTTGAGTTTTTATGTGTTCATAACTCTTTGTGACTTTCATTCTTGAAGGTCATTTTGGCTGCATATAAAAACCTTGTCTTATATTTTGCCTATAGTTTCTCCTAACAAAACATTTTAGCTATGAATCTGAGGTCTATCTAATTTTCTTTACCTTTTCTTTTTATTTGTATCCAAAGGTCCCCCTTCTCCTGTTATTATTAAAATACAATTATTTATCTTGGTATTGATATTAGGTAAATTTCTCTGTTGTCCAGTTACCCTTCTAGTATTAGGTTTGTCTTCTTTATTTCAGAAAATTTTTAAAATGATAGTTTTTAATATTTCTTCTATCACTTTACTTTCTTCTTTGTGGACTACTTTGTACTTGGATTGGATTGTCATTGCCTTGCTTCTTACATATTTGTTCCCAAATGCTTATCTATATGTCTGTCTGATGTTTTCCTACTTTCCAGTCTCCATTTCCTTGTACCTTCTATGCTATTTGTTCTTTATATTTATGTATTTATGAAATGTTTACTTTAAAAAAAACCTCTCCAATGTTGTTGCTGTTTTTGAATATTCTGTTGTCTAGTCATCTAATTTCTTAGCCCTTTCAATTATGATTCAGGATTTTCTTTCATGGCATCTATCTTATTTGTAGTTCGTTAGATTCATACTGAAAGATAATAGATTTATTTCTTTTGTGGTATTATACATCTTCTGTGTTTTCAGTAGGTTTTGCTCTTATCCTTTTCTGCTAGTCAAAGTTTTCTGTGGGGTTCAATTATAATCCTTATGTTTGGTCACGTTTAAGTGAGATGAATATTCTTATAGTTTTGGAAGGAGATTCCTATGTAATTGGTGGATCAGACAAAATAACATTCTTATCTTCATAGCTATAAGATTCCTTTCTCAGAGTCTTTTGGGATGTGTTTCTTACTGCTCACTCTCATGTTTCAGTTCACCATTAACTTATTTTTTTTTTCTTTCTTGCTTTTCCTATTTTCTTTTTTTGGCTGTTAAAGAATTTTCTTATCTTTGTTTCTCAGCCAATTATTGCATTAAAGATATCTTGTTTAATTTTATCAATTCCTTATTTAAGTTTACCAGAAGTGTTTCTTGGAGATATAATCTTTCTCACTGAAGAAATGGAATCATCTTACTTGTGCATGAAAAAATAATACACAATCAATTAAATTTCCTTGAGATTGTGTGGACTCATTTTAAAAATTCTGATTCCTCTGGCAAGACCTTTTTAGAAGAGTACATTCTGGCTGCCTTTTGCTTATAACATTTATTCCTTATTTATTTACTTTTAATTTAAAGATCTTAACTGGCTATATTTTGGGGGCAGTGCTTCATTCCATAAAAATAGAATAAGTGGGTCCTCTTTCTTCATTTTAGATATTAATATTTATGTATAGATTTAGTATTAGTTAATTTTTAAAATTATTTCATATTTCAATAGCTATTTGCTCAAGGACTAATTACAGATGAACTAGATGACCACCACTTTACACTTAAAAATGTGTCTCAAACCATATTCTTGTAAAAGTGCTTGCGTCTACAAGTTGCTAGGACAGTTTATGGTAAATGAGGTTTTATGGTCATAATTTTCTTTGTGGAGATTTAGATATCACATCAAATAGAACTCTAGTACTAATGAGTATTCAAAAATATTTGTTGCATGAATGAATAATTGAATATTTAATTCTTGATGTACATATCTATCTGCATAGATTTTCATAGGCACATCATAATAACTATGACCAATGCTGAGATGATTATTTTTCCACATGTTCTCCACTCTGTTCTACAATCTATTTTATCTATTTTCTGATCTCCATTCTTACAGATGTCAATAACTTGCACAAAACTGATGTTGAAGACATAAATCATATGCATGGTGAGAACAACAAATATGATTTAACACATCCCTAACAAAGTTAAAGCAACTGCATTTACCTGGAAATGTCATTTTGATGAAATATTTAAAATCCTCTAATTTATCCTCAGTCTTGACCTTGACTTTCAGGATATGAATATCACCAAACTTGTTCTTGAGGTGCTGAGGGCTGCCCAAGCACATAAGTTTCCCCTTCACCATGATGGCTATCTTGGTACAAAGGGCATCACATTCCTCCATGCTTGCAAAATAAGAGAGCAGCATAAAGTAAGGCTAAACAGTTTTCCTTTGGAGGACATAGGGTTGAAACAGCCAAGATTTTGTGATTCTATTTGCAATCAGAATTTGAACCTACCAATCATCAAGCTCATAACTGGAAAGTATATTTTTTAAAAATGATAAATAATAGTATTACCCAATTCTCAAATGTAACATCTTCTGAAATTTCCTGTCTTCTGCCTACTCTGGAGTTTTAAACATACTAAAAATTCTTAGCCATTGCACTCATTAGAATTAAAATGAATCCTAATTCCTAAAGAGCAGCTCATATACATATGCAAGTTTACCATCCCATATTCCTGACCCCAAATAATTTCTTCTAGAGCCACTACAATTCCTGCCAGCCTTAACCAAGCCCCTCAATGAGCCACACAGACCTATGGGAGGTTATAATGATAGCTTTTCCACTTTCACGTGTCTTTGTCACTGTGTTCCAGAGCAGGCGTCGGGCTACTGGGTCCATACCAGTAGATGGCTCATCCAGAAAGATGACTGAGGACTTTCCCATTATGGCAATAGCAGTGCTCAACCTACGTTTGTTTCCTCCACTTCATGGTCAAAGGAGCAGGGATAGAAAGTAGAAGAAGAGACTATATATATCAGTTATTTAGGAAAATACTTAGCACAAATATCCCAAATGCTGAGAGATTCAACAAATATTTAACATGAACATCCACTGTGATGATTAACAATGCAGCAAGTCCAACTACAGATTGTGTGTGTGTGTGTGTGTGTGTGTGTGTGTGTGTGTTCATTTTATTTTGACATGTAGAGGAGTGACTTTTATGTATCTGATTTGGGCAGCATTATCAACAACATTTATTTACTCATTCTTAGGTTATCATGGTTTCCCAGGTACATAAACCCACCATTAATCATAAGGCCTATATTCCTCTTTTGTTTAGAAGACAAAGAACCATAGGAACACGAGGAATAAGATGCTCCCTCTTGAGGTTCAGAGCTGCAATTCAAATAGAACTAGGATTTTGAGTTTCATCTCTGCAAAGAGAAAATGTGGAACTTGATGCATCTGCCTTTTTACTTGAAACTGAAATCTAGTAGGGCATTAGACAGTTTCACAATTAGTAACTGTGATACAGGGACATAGGTGGAGCTATGGTTATTCATTTCAAATATCAGGAACACAGAGGAGAAACACTTCAAGATTAGCAGCATCATTAACAACAATAACAACAACAACAACAAAAAAGCAGCACAACGATTTACCTGTAGGTCCTGATAATATTGTCAGCATGTGGCTCCAATTCCAATGAGCTCAAATGTTTGTTCACATACAGATGAATCTGGTGCTCAGAAACTCACCATATTCTGGCATACATGATCATTATTTCCCGGCCAGTCATGTATTCCAGCAAAGCGTCAAATTGAGGACAATAGCCAATTCTTGACTTCACCTAATTATAAGAATTACTTTAAGTAAAAACCTACATCATCCATCCTACTGAACATCCATGGATGAGACAGACCTGCAGTCCTCCAGGTCATGCTTCTAAGAGTCCTACCAAGAATTTTTCTTTTCTGAAGGGCTACCAAAGTATGGCTCTTGGGCCAATTACAGAACACTATAATAATAGTTTCCTGTAAACAGTATTAATGATCTTGAAGATGAAGAAGTTAAAAATAAAATTTCAGTGCCTACTCAATATTGAAAACTGAGATGCTCCCCTCCTCAATCAGGAGTTCCAAATGGCATGGCTACCATGGATGACTTTACACTGCTCGATCTGCACAGCCATGTGCACATCTTGTTCCACATCAGGCTGAACTCAAAGCAATGCTCCACAAATAGGAGACTAAAATGAGTGTTGCTTCAGAAATTGGTCAAACCCTTTTGCTGATTTGCATTCAGGTATACACCGCTAACGTAGCCAGAGAAAAATTGTGAATTTAAACAAATATTTAATTTACATCGACTAGATTATTCATGCCCCTAATCCTGGCATAGTGCAAGCTTCCCCAATCTCTAGTGGGATAAAATAAATTCCAGTGGACTTAAGGGAATCCCTGCACTCTCATCTTCATTTTTCTCTTTTCCTCCTTTAAAAAAATTAAATAAATAAATAAAATTAGAAGGTGATACCTCTGTTCAGGGAAATGTATAGACAGGCTCAGAAAAGACCATATTGCACTAAATTTGTATTTTGGGCTGAATCCAAGCACAGAATGAGCCTTGGACAATAAAACCTGAACAATAAAAAAACAATGACAACTAAAAAACTGACAGGAAACCAGCAATAGTAGGAGAATGGGGAGAATATTATCCCTAGAGTTACCACATTATCAGATTCAAAAGTCCAATTTTCAATAAAAACTCACTAGCATACAAAGAAACAGAAAATATGACCCACCCAAAGGAAAAAGAAACAATAAACTGAAACTCTCCCTGTAAAAAGACCTGATGGGGGGCTTGGGATGTAGAGGAGTGACTTATTTGGACCCAATGGATCTTTTTAGATAAATGTTACAGATATGAATCTCTTGATTAGACCAAGTAGCCTCTGAAAAAAACAGATACCAAGATGTTAGAAAAGAAATTTGGATTGTTCTCGACACCTTCATTGATGAAATGCTCTATATTCAATAATTTAGTACACTATTCAGGCTTTCCTCAGATTTCCTAGCATTTGAAATTTGACCACTTTCTTCTTCTTGAAATTCTCACCACACTTAGCTTCTTCCCAAAGTGATGAGCCCTCTTCTAGATGGCATGTTTAGCCAATGACTAGCTGATACAGGAATACAAAGGGTAGTATTTGTATTTAGATAGTATCTAAAAGATAGACCCTGCTTTGATTTGCCATCACACTGAAAAGTGACATAGTGCTTCAGAGCCCTTAGTAATATTGATCAAGGGCTTAGCTGCAACCGAATTGCAGAAAATCTTCTTCTGCCCAGTCTCTCTACCCTTACCATACCTTGTTTGGCATATGTTAGATGCACTGTTGAGAGAATTTTGCCTTTTATTCCAACAATTTCAAAGACATAAAAGACTCTCTTGTTGTAAGTTATGCTCTAATTGCTTCATTCTCTCTTCAAATTTTTCTCTTTTCAGAATTCAATACAATATCCACCAGGATCGTCATCCATTATCCCTAGCCATCTGCCTGTTAACCTGCACCCATAAGTCATCTTATACTGTAATATAATCTTACCTTTAGGATATTTTTGGTGATGCTAAAGCCATCAATAAACACATCCCCAGAGGTAGGACTCTGCTCTCCAGTCAAAATTTGGAATGTACTTGTTTTACCTGCTCCATTATATCCAAGTAATCCAAAGCACTCCTGCCTTTGGACTTTCAGGGAAATATTTTTCACAGCCAGAATTACTGGATATGTAAAGTATATCTAAAAAATTCAGAAAATACAGTTCAGTAAAGAATATTTATAGGTCAAATGCAATAAATACCTTAGACCTATGGGCCACTACCTCAGACAGTTTCCTAAGAACTATCTTGGTAGAATACACATAGATGCTGAAGAACCACAGCGAGTCCTTGACACCAATGGCATGCTCTCAGAGAGCTATGAAGACAAGAATATTTTGGCCGTTGAATGATTTACCTTTGTGAGTTCCTTAATAAGCACTGGGGAATTCATCAACTCTTTAGAATGCTCCAGAATTCTCTTTCTCTCATCTTCTACATCTTTATCTGGAGATTCTCCAGATAATTCCTTGGAAATTATATCCTATATTTTTAAGACAAGAATCATAAACTGAATGGCTTCATGAAATCTAAACCAAGAGATACTATTAAAGATTTTAAAATAGAAGGTGTGGCGAGCCAGCCATGGGCTGTGTGTGGGAGCTGTGAGCATTCTGAGCACACAAAGTAGACTGCTCTGTCTGAGCTGTGCATGTATGTGTCCCTTTCTCTTGCTCTGCCTTTGATCCCCACACAGTACATGAGATGAGCATGGCCTTCCAAGATGTCAGTCAACCTCCTGACCCACAAGTTATCACGACGCTAGACTCAACCACCTAAAACCTGACTCCTTGCCTCTTTTGAATGGCTTCTCTCCAATAAAATGGTTCAGAACTTGTTCCTCACTCTTTCTTGCCTGCCTTGTCCCCTTCTGGGAGCTGTGGCTGAGGACTGGTCCCTGAACCCAAAAAGTTACTTTCTGTGACTGAGTCTTTATTTAGTCAGCCAAAATTCACCTGGAGTGACCCTGGTTGATTTAGTCATGTGATGCTCTAAAACGGTTTGATTTATTTCCAAGAAACTTCCTGAATCTCATCAACAACTTAACTAAGTTATGAAATGAAGGTGGGGACCAGAGAGGGAAAAGTTATTCACATGGTAGAAAAAGTGTGAATTGGCCAGGTGTGGTGGTACATGTCTATAATTCCAGAAACTTGGGAGGCTGAGGCAAGAAGATGGTTGCAAGTTTGAGGTCAGCCTCAGTAAATTAGTGAGGCTCTAAGCAACTTAGTGAGACCCTATCTCAAAATAAAAAAATTTAAGGGCTGCGGATGTGGCATAGTTAAGTGTCACCTTGGTTAAATCTCCTGTATCTCCCCAAAAGTGTAAATTAACATGCTACTATGTGTACTTTAAAATCTCTGAAATATAGAATTCAAAGCATTCAGAGAAATGATTTTATCACGTGGATCCTTACAAAAGAAGCCATCTCAAGAGAGTCGGGAAAGTTAAAGTAATGCATTTGTAATCATAAATAAACTTGCCAAAATTAAAAGGGAATGGGAACTAATAAAACATCAGCAAGGCTTATTTGGACCCAGTGGATGATATTTTTTAGATAAATGTTACAGATATAAATGCTCTTGATTAGACCAAGTAGCCTCTGAAAAAAAACAAATACCAAGATGTTAGAAAAGAAATTTGGCATAATTTTCAAAAGTGCTTTGTCCAATCATTTCAGAACAAATTGACTATTGTTCTTTTCAATTTAAGAAGTCAGGAATACAGAGCTTATTGTTATTTTTCCCAAATCAGACACCTCATTAAAAACTGAAGCTATAGCTAAGAACAATCTAAACATGAGAGAGAAACAGTAACACTTCACATAGAAAACATTTGAGACTTTCAGAATGGCAATATTAGATCTGTGAATTTGTGCTCCAGTGAAACTGCTGAAAATTATTTTAACATATGATCACTTAAAGTTTTTTGAAATGATCTAAGGATGTACTGTAATGTAAATGGAGAAAAATTTATTCAAGAAAACCTATTAAGTTGGTAGGAATACTGAAGTCCCATTGTATTACTGTCCCATATCTGAACCACCAATTTTGCCTAGTGAGGAGTGTTAGGCTGTCAAACAGAATTCCTTTGCTCTATCCAGTGTAATTTACTTTATTTGAAACAGCATGGGAAAGTTACAACCTAAGGATGCTCTAATCAGTAATGGAGATTTTGGTGGAAAGCAATTAAGCAATTACAATGCTTGTAAATTGAGCTGCATATTGATGTGGAAAGCAGCCACATCAATGTTTATAGTGGCTCAATTTACAATGACTAAAAGAGATAAAATCTAAAGCATGGGGCTGGGGCTCAGTGGTAGAGTACTTGCCTCACATGGGTGAGGTATTGGGTTTGATACTCAGTACCACATAAAAAAAATAAATAAATTTGGGCATACTACCCAAAGTGCTATACAGATTCAATGTGATTCCAATAAAAATGCCAATTTCATTCCTTATAGAAATTTAAAAAAATCATAAATTCATTTGGAATAGTCAAAGCAATCCTTAGCCAGAAGAGTGAAGCAGGAGGCATCACAATACCAGAACTTAAATTATACTACAAAGCTATAGTAACAAAAATGGCATGCTATAGGCACCAAAATAGACATGTAGACAAATGCTACAGAATAGAAGACACAGGGATAAACCCATATAAATGCAGTTATATCATACTAGACAAAGGTGCCAAAAACATGCACTGGAGAAAAGATAGCCTCTTCAACAAATGGTACTGGGAGAAATGGAAATACATGTGCAGCAAAATGAAAATAACCCCCTATCTCTCACCATGCAAAAAACTCAACTCAAAGTGGATCAAGGACCTAGGAATTAGTCCAGAGACCCTGCACCTAATAGAGGAAAAAGTAGGCACAAATCTTCATCATTTTGGATTAGGCCCTGTCTTCCTTAACAAGATTCCTAAAGCACAAGAAATAAAATCAAGACTTAATAAATGGGATGGATTCAAACTAAAAAACTGCTCCTAAGCAAACTAAACAATCAGTGAGGTGAACAGAAAGCCTACATTTTGGGAGCAAATTTTTGCCACACACACACTAATCTCCAGGATATATAAAGAACTCAAAAAACAACACCAAAAATACAAACAACCCAATCAATAAATGGGCTAAGGAACTGAACAGATACTTCTCAGAAGAAGATATACATTCAATCAACAAATATTGGAAAAACTGTTCAACATCTCTAATAATTAGAGAAATGCAAATCAAAACTACTCCAAGATTTCATCTCACTCCCTTCAGAATGGCAGTTATCAAGAATACAGACAACAATAAGTGTTGGTGAGGATGTGGGGGAAAAGACACACTCATACATTGCTGATGGGACTGCAAATTGGTGCAACTAATCTGGAAAGCATTATGGAGATTCCTTAGAAAACTTGGAATGGAACCACCATTTGACCCAGCTATCCTACTCCTCAGTCTATACCCAAAGGACTTAAAATCAGCATACTATAGTAATGCAGCCACATCAATGTTTATAGCAGCTCAATTTACAATGACTAAATTGTGAAGTAACTTTGATGCCCTTCAATAGATGAATGGATAAAAAATGTGGCATATATACATAATGGAATATTACTCAGCATTAAAAGAGAATAAAATTATGCCATTTTCAGTTAAATGGATGGAGCTGGAGAATATCATGCTAAGCAAAGTAAGCCAATCCCCAAAAACTAAAGGCCGAAAGTTTTCTCTGATAAGTGGAAACTGACACATAACAGGGAGGTGGGAGGCATGGGGAAAATGGAGAAACTTTGATTGGGCAAAGAGGTGGGAGAGGAGGGAGGGTGCATGGGGGTAGGAAAGATGGTGGACATATTATCCTAAGTACATGTATGAATCAAAATACATTCTGCTGTCATATATACCTAATTAAAATAAAAATAAATAAATAAATAAAATTTTAAAAATTTAAAGCAAAAAAAAAAAATTAAAGCACAGGCTAGCTATTTTACCAGAGAGAACCACAATAAAGAATCCTCTTGGGATAGCAATGAAATTTATTCATTGACCTTAACTACTTCTCCAAAGATGATCAGTAAATTGGATCATGCCCTAGTGCATTGTTGAAAACCATACCAAATTCAGTCAGCAATTAGTGGAGTTTAACAGCTGGGTGTGGTCATGGAAGACATAGGCAAAAAGAGCCCTAAAAACCTCACTGCCATTTCAGGGTGTTTGTGCCCATGCCGAGGCCCACACCCTTTGAGGACTATCACAGGCTTCACACTGCAAGGGAACCAGAGTTTACTAAAATATTTGAGCTGGTTGCTAAACAACAAACTAGCAAATATTCAAAAAAAGTACTAGCTGGAAACTTCTAAATATAATGAAAAATATTATATATTCAAGGAGCTTAAGGAAAACCAAGTGAGATAAACACACAAAGATATCCATATAAAAACGTATCAGTAAAAATGCTGAAAGTCAAAGATAAGGAGAAAATCCTGGGATCAATAAGAGAAAACCATCTGAAACTAACTAGAGAGGCCCAAGAGGATAACAGCATTTTATAAAAAAAAATGATTACATAAAAATATTACATCAAAAACTCAGGCTACAAAAGCAAAAATAAACTAACAGGACTATATTAAACAAAAAAGGTCTGCACAGCAGAGGAAACAACAAAATGGAAAGGAGCAAAGGAGAGGGATTGAAAGGGAGAGAGGAGGGAAGGGCAAAGGGAAGAATGGTGGAATGAAATTGACCAAATCTTATGTGCATGTAAGAGTATATCACAGTGAATTTCACCTTTATGTTTACCTATAAAGCACTAATTTAAAAAAACTATAAGCAAATAGAAGGAAGACCAGTAAAGTAAAATGAACATGGAAAGGGAGGACAGGAGAAAAAGGAAATTATTTGAGATCTTATTGAAGCAAATTATATTCCAAAGTTGCAAGAATTATGTCAAAATGAATGCTATATTATGCATAACTATAATTCACTAATTTACAAAATGAAGAAAACCACAATGAGATAACTCCTGACCCACACACAATAGCTATCATAAAAAACACAACATATAGCAAGTGTTGGAAAGGTTGTGAAGGGAACCCTTGTATGCTGTTGGTGGGAATATAAATAAGTACAGGTGTAACAAAGACTTAGAGGTAGGTTGCTTTGGCTAAAAACATTGACTCTTCATTTGAACCTGCAAATGTCCAATGGGTAATGGAAAACAGAGGAAAAAGTGGCATCTTCATTTTGCATTTGTCTCCTTTGCTCTGAGTTACCTTGAATTCCAGAAGCAAGTCCAATAGATATACACCTAGTGATGAGTTGAAACTATCCCCCAGGAAACAGCAACTTTCTTATCACCAACAAGGTCCTACCTGACCAATCCTGAGATCATGATCAGCTTGGGCAAGACTACTTGACTCTGTATTTCTGGTCCCCCTCTCTATGTAATGTGGATGCTCATACTAGTACCCCAGAAATGCTGGTCACTTTTGTCTTCCTTGGGTAGCTTTACCTATTAAAAAATTCCTTTCTCTCTTGTCACCATTACTTTTTCCGTTTGGTTTATGAGGTGAGTGCCCAGACCTGATTTGTTGGGACCCCCTGAGTTGGGCCTCTGATCTAAGACTCTGGTAACACAGCCATTAAGGAAAATAGTATGGAAGTTTAAAATAGAACTGCCATATGACCAAGCAATCCCTCTTTTGGGTATATATCCCAGGAAAATGAAATAATCACCTTGTAAAGATATCTACGCTCTCATGCTCATGATAGCACTATTCACAATAGCCAAAATATTGAATCAACCTAAGTATTCATCAAAAGATGTATGATTAGCAAAATGTGGTTAAATACATAATGAAATGATATTTAGCCTTTAAAAAAAGGACATCCTGTCATTTGGAACAACATGGATGAACCTAGAGGATATTATGTCAAGTGAAATAAGTCAGATATGGAAAGCCAAATATGGTTATGACCTCATTTATATGTGGATTCTAAAAGCATTGAACTCACAGAAGTAAAGAGCAGAACGATGGCTATCAGAGGCTTGTGGGGTAAGAAAAGCTGAGCAAAGGTTCAGGTAGATGTGAGCAATAAGCTTTGTTTCCTATCACACACTGAATGTTGACTGTTATAAATAACAATGCATTATATATTTCAAAATTACTAAAAAAGTATATCTTAAATGCTTTAGCTTGAATTAATCATTCCACTGTAAACATATCAAAACATTACACTGTATCCCTTAAAACACACAATTATTATTTTTCAATTAAAATCAACTTAAGAAAGAATATACTTAGAGGAGTAGATTTGAAATGTTCTCACCACAAGAAAAGACAAATATATGAGATATTGAATATATTAACAAGCTTAACTAAACCATTCCACCATGTATATCAAACCATCAAGCTATACATTTAAATATACATATAATTTTTGTCAATTAAAAAAAATAAAAATAATACATCAGAATTTAAGGGCATAGCTAGAGTAGTGCTTTTAGGGAATGATTAGTTTTAAATACTTATTTAGAAATGAGGAGAAACCTAAAAGCTGTGAATTAAGGCTTCTAAGAGAGGAGAAATATGAGGAAATTATATTCAAAACATCAATGAAAGAGAAAATAGTCAGCAGTACAGAAAATTCATAAAGATAAACTTTAGTCCCTTGAAATGATCATCAAAGAGAATTCACTTTGTTAGAGATGATTTTACCTCAGTAATGTTAATTTTATTCATGCAGATGAGTTTTTCTTTTATTTGGTGACTGAGTCTGGTAACTGGTAGTCACATATCAACACATACTTTTGAGGACCTAATTTTCAATGTTCTTAGAGTTGATCTTAAGCACTCACCTTCTTATATTTCTTGTAGATAGCAAAGTGAACATGTTTATTGAGAAATGTTCTTAATTTCCACAAAGTGTTATCACAAAGGAAAATGAAGAGAATAAAAAGACAGCCTGCAATACTCATAATAATCAAATGCTTTCCAATTGTATGCTCTTCCAAAGAATAAATATTCTTCTCAGTATCTGGGAATAGTGAGAGAGAATGCTAATCGTACTGACACCATGAACAGATGAAGAGAACAACAAAGAAGAAGAAATACAGTATAAAATGAAGCACTAGGCTAAACTAAGACAAAGTATTTAGAGTGTAAGAAGCGATTATTCTTGAACTTTATAAAGAACAGTATCATAATCTATGTTGTCTACGAGAATCTGTTTCTCCTTATGTTATCATCTCTAAAATTCTCAAATGTAAAATGAAATTCAAACAATAATAAACAGTACTCCATCTAACTAGTATCAATGTTGTTAACATTTTGCCATATTAGCTCCCACACCTTCATACTGGCATATTTGTATGTTGCTTCTGTGGTTTTTAAAAAACAATTTTGTTATATGTTTTGTTTTTAATCTTGCTTTTGTATTCTTATACTAGTTTTTCTTGAAAACTAGCTGCCTCCTTGTTTTTTGAATTGTGAGTTTTCATGGAATTCTATGTTTTAATGATGATATATTTGGAACAAAGACTTAGATTATGAAAGCTATTTTATTGGTAAAATGAAATGCAGTTTCTTTATAAATGTCTGTTTTTCTGAAGTGAGTAATTGAGAGGTGGTGGAGATGGTGGAGATAGTGGAGGTGGTAGAGGAGTAGATACTGTTTTCTGATTCCATAACAGGCTCTTTGTTCTGCAGTATCCTTAACTTATTTGTTTCCTGCTTCGTAGATAAGATCAAGGCTCCAAGGGCCAATATTGCCTTTAAAACTTTTTTTTCCCTTGGATGTTTTCTCTTCCCATGAATGAAAATTTTTCTCAAACTAATGAAACATCAAATCACAGATGTTAGACATTCAGAGTATCTAATCAGGAAAAATATTGATACACCAAACCACATGGACAATAAATGATGTAGGAACCCATCTTATGATGTTAGAAAACTGATCTCCCAAGTGTAAAATGTAGAAGAAAATGAAAACGAATATAACTAAATAAATTAGAAAACAAACACACAATAAAAAGAACTAACAAAGCTGAAAACTTTCTTTTTTTGGAAAAGACTAATAAAACTGACAAACTTCTGTTAAGATTGCTCAAGAAAAAAGGCAAGTGGCAAAAATCAGGAATATTATGCATTAAAATGGGGATATCACTATCAATAATACAGATGTTAAAAATGTTGATGTTTTGAACAAATTTACTCCAATTAATTTGAAAATTTAGATGTAATGAATGATCCTACCAAAACTTTTGCCTCATAAAATACTCAATAATTCTATCTTTATTCTTAGGTCAATCGATAGTTAAAAAACCTTCCCAAAAAACAATCTCCATACACAATTTCCAAAAGTGAATTCCATCATTTAACAAAAAATAACACCAATCCTCCTCCACAAAATTTAAAAATTTTTAATTTGTTCTTTTTAGTTACACATGATACTACAATGTGTTTTGACATATCTTACATACATGGAGAATAACTTCCATTTTGAGGTTGTACATAATGTACAGCATGCTGGTTGTGTATTCATATATGAACATAAGAAAGTTATGTCTAATTCATTCTCTTTCCCATTCCCATCCCCCACCTTTCCCTCCGTTCCCCCCATCCAATTCAGTAAGCCTCCAAGAACAAACCCTGTCTCCCCATTGTGAGTTAGAATCCATATATCAGAGACAACATTCAGGTTTTGGTTTTGGGGATTGCCTTATTTCACTTAGCATGATTGCCTTCAATTCCATCCATTTACCAGCAAATGCCATAATTTCATTCTTCTTTATGGCAGAGTAATATTCCATTGTGTATTTATACCAGATTTTCTTTATCCATTCATCTATTGTAGGGCACCTGTGTTGGTTTCATAGCTTAGCTATTGTGAATTGAGCTGCAATGAACATTCCACAAAATTTTGACCAAATAAAAACTTCTTAAATATTTTTTATTCCATAACTTTTTATAAATATTTTACAAAACAAAACAAATCAACCTGAAATTACATCTATGTAATTTTTTATGGGCATAGATGTAAGAATCCTTACTAATAGTAGCAAGCAGTCTGATGTATAACAATTTATACATCATAACACTGTTTGGTTTATTCAGTTTATCATATGACTTATAATTATTTGCCATTACAAATTCAGGCTAAATAATTCACTATGTAATTCAATAGAATATATATGCAATTCAACAGAGCAAAGAAGAAAAATCATTCACTCACTTCAATACAAGCAGTAACAAGTATCTGATAAAATTGTACACTTTTTCATGATTTAAAAAACCAAACATGGAAAAAAAAGGAACTCCTTAAATTTATAAAGTTTCTATAATAAACATCATACTTAATGCTAAAATATTACAATGTTAACTCTGATATTGGAATGAAAATGGAGGTCTGTTGTCACTTTGATTCAATTTAACTATTGTATCTGTTGGGAGTCACCCCGGCTCCAAAGACTAACTTCCCCATCCCCCGAGAGAGCCATCCAATGGTGAGCCCTGCTGGCTCACATGATCCTTACCCACCAATCAGACTAGCCCTGCTGACTCACATGATCCTTACCCACCAAACAGACTAGCCCTGCTGGCTCACATGATCCATACCCACCAATCAGACTAGCCCTGCTGACTCACATGATCCTTACCCACCAATCAGAAAACAACCCGTACCAACTGTCAAACCATTAAACTGTTAAACTGTCATAACTGTCAAACCACCCCCGGCTCTATGAATATGCAGAGCTGTTCCTCAATAAACGGGCATTTTCTCTGATGACGAGCCTTGTTCATTCTTTCAGTATCTGTCTGACAAAGCAGTAAATCAAGAACAAGAAACATCTACAATATGGATTGGAAAAGAAATACACTATTTGTATATGCTTTGAATACATTAATTAAAGTAATCTACATTAAATTATTAAAATTAATAAAATAATTTAGCAAACACAACATGCAAAAACGAACTCTGAGCTGTATTCTCTATATCAGCACTAAATTAAAAACTGATATTTCAAAAAGTGATACTAGGCTGGGGTTGTGGCTCAGCAGTAGAGTGCTCACCTAGCACAGGCAAGGCCCTACGTTCAATCCTCAGCACCATATAAAAATAAATAAATAAAATAAAGGTATTGTGTTCAACTACAACTAAAAAATAAATATTTTAAAAAAGTTATACTAGTAGATGGTTGATTATTAGTAGCTCTTATTCTATACCTGATAATTATTTTAAAATTACCTTGATATACTTTTAAAGTTTTACTATACTTTAGAAGTTTTCCTTGGCTTGAAAAATGACACATGTACCAAACATGTGTCCTCTCTCCTTGAATGAACAGCAGATTTATACATGTTTTGTGGTCTGAACCCGAGGTTAATTTCATAGATATTTATAGAGATCCTCAAGATACTTACTTTCTTTACTACAATTTAAGAATTTGTGAATATTCTTTTTTTGGGTGCACAGTATCTTCATATGGTAGATAACAGTATAGTCACTGATGCATTTCCCAAGGTTATAATTGGGAAAGAGCAGAAATGAATTACGTATGAATTTTCTGGTGCCATTAGACAAGTTAGTCGATGTTCCTAAAAGTATGATAAGAGTAGGTTACATAATAGAAAATAAACTATCCCTAAGATAAAAAAATCCCCCAGTAATGATCCAACCAAACTTAGGAAATTAAAAACCAGATTATCTTTGAAGAACAGGAATTACGTCTTAATAAGTTTTTTAATAGTTTATACTTGTGATAAGAGGTTTTGCTGATAATTACAGAATTCGATTTTTTTTGGTGAAGTATGGCCGTCTAGGCTTTTGTTTTCTTTATGGACAGAAATTTGAACCATCAGTCACTTGAATGCTTGTAGTACAATTCAAATTTTCTAATTCTTCTTAAATCAAATTAGTAAACTGCATCTTTCTAGAAGTGTAACAGTTTTGTTAGTCTGGCTTAGTTAGTACTCTCTATTGTGTATTCACATTGTGGAATGGTCAAATCAGAGTACTGTGTGTGTGTGTGTGTGTGTGCGCGCGTGCGTGTGTGTGTTGGGGGGCAGTTCTGGGGATTGAATTCAGAGGCCCTCTGCCACTAAACCATACCTCAGACCCCTTTATTTTGTCTTGAGACAGGGTCTCTTTAAGTTTCTGAGAATGGCCTGGAACTTGTGATCTGCCTGCTTCAGCCTCCTTAGTCACTGGGATTACAGGTGTACACCACACTGGCCAGCTATATATATTCACTTTCTATTTGGTTAATTTTTGTTTTTAAAAAATTTTTAATTGATTTTTTAAAAGTAAATGACTGCAGAATGTATTACAATTCTTATTACACATTTACAGCACACTTTTTCATATGTCTCATTGTATATAAAGTATGTTCACACCAATTCATGTCTTCATACATGTACTTTGATAATGATGACCATCACATTCCACCATCCTTGCTAACTCCCTGTTCACCATTCTTTCTTTGAATATGCAATGCTGGGTGTTTTTCCAAACTTTTAAAATTTATTGATTAGTTAAGGCTATACAATTTTTTACTTTAGCTATAGCATAATTATATTATTTTTCAATTCTAAATATTTTTTCTATTACTATAATCACTTGAGTTTTATTTTTATGAGTATTTTTGTAGCATAGTGCTTGCCATTCTTTTACTTTCTATATCTTTTTTTTTTTTTACTGTGCCTTCCATAAATAGCATGAAGTTGGGGGCTTGTTTCCAATGTGGGGATTGGGGAAGTCCAGAATGGCAGTCTTGTCATTTATTTAATGAGCATGTTTTGCTGTTATTTGACTTTATTAATTTTGTGGGTTGTTATTATCATATTATTTATTTATTTATTCAGATTTTTCTGCTTTATTTTTATCCCTTCTTTGTAGTTTAGATGTGATTTAGTTTTTTAAATTCTTTTTTCTTCTGCATTGGTCATTTATGTTTTAAAGTTAAACTTTAAAAAGTATTCCTTTGTGGTTACATTGGATATTTAAACATATGCCTATTCAACTTTTTTCTCTGGCTGCCTCAGAAGTCTTCTCTTTAACCTTGGCATTCTGAAGTCTTATGATGTTGTATCCAATGAGTTGCCTTTTGCCACTGAAGATTTGTTTGTAAACAACTGTGTACAATCTCAGCCAGTGTCTTTTTTAATACTACATCTTTGTGTTCTGTTATTACTTTCTGAACTCTATTGGAACTTCTCTCTCTGTCTTCCATGGATTTCATATTTTTCTCATATTTTTATCTTTTTATCTCATGGGATTAAGTGTATTTCTTTTGTATTCATCTTTTTTTAAAATTTTTGTTTTAGTTGTTGATAGACTTCTATTTTATTTGTTTATATGTGGTGCTGAGAATCAAACCCAGTGCCTCACACATGCCAGGCAAATGCACTACCACTGAGCCCTAGCTCTAGCCCTTTTGTATTCATCTTTAATCCACCAATTCTCACTTACACTATGTATAATATTCTGAAACTTTGGACTATTTTTTTTATTTTTAGCTTAATTTCGAATTGACCAATAATAATTATATATATTAAATGTAAAGTTTTGACATGTATATACATTGTGGAATGATCAAATCAGAATGATTATCATATCCATCACCTCAAATTTTTTTTTTTGGTAAAGAGATTTAATATCTTCTCTTTTAGATATTTACAAATATGCATTGTTATGAGCTATAGTCATTTTGCTGTGTAATATAACCCTAGAACTTATTCCTCCTATCTAAATGTAACTTTGTCCTTGAATTTTTTCTATGCTATTAAATCTTTTCATTTTCCAAGGTTCTTTTTATAATTGTTTTGGGTTGTGTTTGTTTACTTTTCATATTTCCAAGACTGTCATTAATACAGGGAATTTTTTTTTATAACAAGCAAAGAGTTAGGGAAATGAGATGGGAAGCCTGTGTCTGTGGAACTCTGCAAAAACAGAGGTATGGACAATATGATCTAGTTCAAGTTCATATTTATAAAGAAATTAAGCCAAAGTATATATGCAAATCTCATGATCAGAGCAGGCAAGTGAGGAAACACAAATTTAAGAATCCTGCAGAAACCAGGAAAGGAAGGAAAAAAGATTGGCATATATATACTGTCTCT
>NW_026000185.1:14759546-14773703 GCF_001458135.2 Marmota marmota marmota | reverse complement strand
ATATATATTATATATATATGTGTGTGTGTATATATATAATATATATGTGTGTGTGTGTGTGTGTGTATACTAAGTGTTTATGTATATCACTTAGTTTTTTATCTTTCTGAAAAATATTATTCTCTTGTTCAGATTCTTGTGCCTTTTCATTGAATTAATGAGGAAGTGTCACACCATAGAACATTCCCTGAATGGAATTGTAGATCTTCCGCACAAACTCAAGACTCTTCTCAAATCATCCCTCACTCCAAAATACCACAATACCAAGAGATAATATTTTTAAAGATAGTAATACTCTAATATATTTGAGATATAATTTCTTCTAACTTTCTGAAAACTGGCCTCTATAAGAAGAAAAGCTACTTCTTTGTTCTTTCTTTTTTTCTTTCTTGCAAATGAGTTTCAGGGACTAATATACCTAAAATCTCCCAAAACAGATTATTTAAGTCATGTGCTAGAGCTACTGAGGTGGGGATAGAGAGAAGGCATCATATCCAAGGACCTGCAGCTCAGTTTCAAACCCATTACTTCAATATGAGGATACTAGATGAGGCACAATGCTTGAAATATCACAGGCACTCCTAATAAGGTTATTGACTTACATTAAGTGCAGGATTTTTCAAAAAACCTAGAACTTAATTGTCTACTAACGTCCTTATGTATCTGTAAATCAATTGCTCATTTAATGACTGCTGTGTTCTAGGGAAGGGGAAAATTTGTGAAGTCCTTTCTTACCATCTCTTAATATTCCATCTATGAAGATAGTAAAAGTGCCTGAGATGAAGTTGAACAGAATAAGTTTAATGTAGGCAGATGAACTTCTAGAAAACAGGAAGCTCATCAGGTACATGAGGGGAATGGCAGACCAGCCATACAGTGTGAGTATGAGCATTGTTTCCAGTAAGTGGTAATCCATGACATAAATATCAATTTTGCAGTATTTGAACACTCCCTGAAATACAGAGGGGACAAAGGCAAAGGTGAAGAGCAAGTAAAAAAGGAAATCAGGTTAAAATATTCAAAGAAGGAAAGAGCAAAGCTTGCCTTCATTTAGCATGGTAGTACTTATTTAGTCAATCTTCCTCTTTTCTTCTTCTTTTTAGTTATATATGACAGTAGAATTTATTTTGGCATATTATATTTATTTTGGCATACATATTATATGTACATAGAATATATAGCTTATTCTATTTAGGATCCCACTCCTGTAGTTGTACATGATGCAGAGTTACTCTGGTCGTATATTCAAATACAAGGCTAGGAAAGTGATATCCAATTAATTCTACTGTCTTTCCCCACTCCCCTTCACTCTCCCTTCCTTTTATTTCCCTTTGTCTAATCCAATGAATTTCTATTATTGCCTTCCCCAATCTCCCTTGTTTTGGGTTAGCATCCACAAATCAGCAAGTACATTCAGCCTTTGGTTTTTTGGTCTTTGTGCTACTGCAAGAAAAATTATTTTCTGCTAATGAAGGATACAGGAGTTATTTTCTTTCTAATGACATCTACCATGAAATTTTGCAATGTTTTATAAGATATTGAACACAGATAGTTTATTGGAAGAGCTAGATTTATGAAACCATTAGGATAGGAATGTTCCATGTGGTATGGAAGGAAAATAAACCCTACTCACCAATAGTAAAAAGCAGGAAAATAAGAAGATGATGAAATCACACACTAGAGCAGAAAACCAGTACACAATGACAGAGACCCCACTCACAAACTGGATGTGCTTGGCCTTACTGATTCTTTCAGTCACTGTCAGGAGGGAAAAGCTACTGATTAAAAGCGCTATGCCCAGATGCATATCCAAAAACACCTCCTGTCCATTTATAGTCCTACAGAAGGAACAAAGGTGGAGCAGAAAATCAACAAAGCAGGAAATACAGATTTCTATCAACAAATATTTTTATCATGTAAATGTATTTTAAAGTTTAAGAGTCAATTCCAATGAAAATAAAAACATATCCTTCAATGACTTTATTGTCAGGGCGTGGCTGAGGTTTATTGAAGACTGTTAAGGAAGCATTAGCACCAGAGAGTGACATGAAAAGAATGTTGTCTAACACTGCCAGGGACAGGGATGGTGAATGGTATGCTTCATTGTTGAAAAAAACAGTAAATACTGTTCCATCTGTCTTCACTTCCACGGAAAATGCAATAATGCATAAACTATTACACTCCTTATTTTCCATCAAGTAATCCAGAAGATTACCTAGGATGAGGAAACAACGTTGGTTAGTGCATTCACGACACTTAAAATATGTCAAGAAGAACAACAAATAATTTTCTCATAACTTAAAATTTTCTCATAATAATTATTGCAAATATTTGCTGTTATCTTTAAACATTTTATTCCATCATTAAATTTCAAGCTATTACTTCACAGCCTATAACCTAAACTACTACTTCACTGAGAAAACACATGCAACATGGTATAGACTCTCAATTAATTTTTCTGTCTTAAACTGATTTTAAGTACTTCATTTTATAACTTTATCTTTCAGCTGACAAATCCTTCCTCTGAAAAAACAGGAAAACTGAATAAAACAATTTTTAAAATCATTTTTTGAGGGCTTTAGAGATCTAAAAGAATAATCAAGACCCTGAGAAGAATGAAAATACACTGTGGTGAGTTCAACATTTTTTTCCCTTTGAGAACCTTATAGTTTTATAAATGATGAAAGTACCTTGATAAATCTTCAGGCTCTTGATGGGGCTTAAAAGGCTTATACTCTAACAGTAAGAAAGAAACAGACTAATTCTTATTTTATTTTATTTTTATTAGTTCTAATCAGTTACACAAGACAGTAGAAAGCTCTTTGATTCATTGTACACAAATAGAGAAGAATTTTTCACTTCTCTGGTTGTACATGAAATAGAGTCACACCATTTGTGCAATCTTACATGTACCTGGGGTAATGATATCCGTCTCATTCCACCATCTTTCCTACCCCCATATCCCCTCCTCCCCTCCCCTTTGCCTCATCCAAAATTCCTCCACTTACCCCATACCCCTCCCCATTATGGATTAGCATCCACTTATCAGAGAAAACGTTTGGCCCCTGTTTTTTTGGGATTGACTTACTTTGTTTAGTATGATATTCTCCAACTCCACCCATTTACCTGCAAATGCCATAATTTTATTCTCTTTTAATGCTGAGTAATATTCCATTATGTATATATACCACAGTTTCTTTATCCATTCATTTATTGAAGGGCATCTAGGTTGCTTCCACAATTTAGCTATTGTGAATTGTGCTGTTACAAAAATTGATGTGGCCATGTCACTGCAATATGCTGATTTTAAGTCCATTGGGAACAATCCAAGGAGTGGGATATCTGGGTCAAATGGTTGTTCCATTCCATGTTTTCTGAGGAATCTCCATACTGCTTTCCAGATTGTCTGCACCAATTTGTAGTCCCACTAGCAATGTCTGAGAGTATCTTTTCCCCTACAGCCTTGACAATACTTATTGTTGCTTGTATTCTTAATAGCTGCCATTCTGACTGGAGTGAGATTAAATCCTTTACTTTAGAGAACATTTTCAATATATTTTCACCTGAATATATTTTTATTTTTATTGCATTATACATAGATGGTTAAAAACAAATTTAAATTTTTTTTTATCCCTCAAATAGCTTTCTGGTTATGTCCTCTTTATTCTTCTAGTGGTTTCAACTAGAAATTAACAAATTGTGTTATTGACTTTTTTCATTTTTTATGTAAAATGCACAAAGCATAAAATGTAACATTTGAGGGGCTGAAGTTGTGGCTCAGTGGTAGAATGCTTGCTTCAAATGTGTGAAGCACTGGGTTTGATCTTCAGCACCACATAAAAAAATAAACAAAATAAAGGTATTGTGTCCATCTATAAAAAGAAATATGAAAAAAGTAACATTTGAAACGTTTAGGTGTGCAGTTCAATGATGTTTAGTACCTACATATTATTGTGCAGTCATCATCATCATCTATCTCTAGAACGTTTCATCTTACTGCCTCAAACCAGCATTCTACATTCTGTCTCCATGATGACTCTAGGTGTCTCACATAAGTGGAATCATACCATATTTATCCTCTTGTGGCTGGTTTATTTCACTTAACACAATGTCTGCAAGTTTCATTCATGCTGTAGCATGTGTCAGAATTTCCTCCCTTACTAAGCTGACAAGTCCTTCCTTGTATGTCTGGATAATATTTTGTTTATCTATTCATCTGTTGATGGACATGTGGGTTGCTTCTGGTTATTATAAATACTGTGCTAATGGACATTTGGGTTCCTTCTACCCTTTTGTTATTGGGAATAATGTCCCTATGAACAATGGTGTACAAGTCTTCAAGTCTCCATTCTCCATTATTTAGAGTATATACCCAGAAGTGGAATTGCTAGATCATGTTGTAATTCTACATTTAACATTTTGAGGAGTTTCCACACTGTTTTCCATAGTTTCCATACTGTTTTCCAAGTTTTCTGAGGAATCTCCATACTGCTTTCCATTTTATATTCTCACCAGTAACATGCAAGTTTCCAATTTCTCCACATACTTGCCAACACTTGTTATTTATTTTTTCCCTAGTCAACCCCATGAGAATAAAGTGGACACTCACAGTAATTTTGATATACATTTCCTTAATGATTAGTGATGATGAACCTTATTTGACCTTTTAAAGTCTAATTCAAATCACCACTTTTACTTTTTCCTAGACAGGGAAAAGACCTTAGAATCTTTGAGCTCCATTTTCCTTCTTCCTGCTTTCTGTGCTATCATCATATGATTGACTTCTAGATGTGCTTTTAAATCCCTCAAGGTATTTTTATTATTTCATTCTGTCAGTATTGATTTATATTTTCTGACACATTTATACTTTCCATTGTTTGTAAATTGTTCCCTTGTTTATAAATTTGTCTTAGATAATTTTTTTTCCTCTGCACAAAGAATATCCTTTAGCATTGTCTGCTGGTTTCTTGGCATGCATGTGCCTGTGTGTAGGGTGTGTGTGTGAAATGTTCTTATTTCACATTTGTTTTTTTAGGTTATCATTATCAGATATAGAATTCTAGCTCGGCAGGTTTTCCCTATCACTTTGAAAATATCATTCTACTGTTTTATGACTTCCATTTTTTCCATCATGAGTCCATCATCAGTCCTATTATTGCTCTCCTGCAGATATATGGGTTTATTTAACTTCTTTAAAGCTCTTCTTTCTTGTGGATTTGATATTTAGCAGTTATATTACAATGTACTTAGGTGTGATTTTCTTTTATTTATCCTCCCAAGGAATCTTAGCATTTCTTGAACCTGTTTTTTTTTCAACAGTTTTAGAAAATCCTCAGTCACTATCTTTTTAAATGTAGTCATCCTGGCCATTTTCCTCTTCTGGAGGCAGCCTGTTCCATCCATGTACCTCAGAGCATGACTTTAATTTTACTAATAAACTGTTTCTATTACTTTTTTTTTTATTGTTGGCTGTTCAAAACATTACGTAGTTCTTGATATATCATATTTCACACTTTGATTCAAGTGGGTTATGAGCTCCCATTTTTACCCCATATACAGATTGCAGAATCACATCAGTTACACATATTACTTTAATTTTTAAATTTGTTTTAATTAGTTATACATGACAGTATAATGCATTTATGCACTTGATATATCATACATAGATAGGATATAATTTCTCATTTTTCTGAGTGTACATGTTGTAGAATCATTTTGGTCATGCAGTCACATATATATGTAAAGTAATAATGTCTGTTTCATTCTACTATCCTTCTTATCCCCACATCCACTTTCCTCCCCTCCATTCACTTCCCTCTACTTAATATAAGGTAACTCTATTCTTCTCTAGTGTCCCCTCTGCCTTATTGTGAATTAGCATCTGCATATTAGAGAAAATATTTGGCCTTTGATTTTTTGGGATTGGCTTATTTCACTTAGCATGATATTCTCCAATGCCATAATTTCATTCTTCTTTAAAGCTGAGTAATATTGCATTGAATATGTATACCAGCATTTTCTTATCCATTCACTTATCAAAGGACACCTAGGTTGGTTCCAAAGTAAGGCTATTGTTAATTGAGCTGCTACAAACACTGATGTGGCTGCATACTGTAGTATGTTGATTTTAAGTCCTTTGGGTATAGAAGGAGGAGTGGGATAGTTGGGTCAAACGGTGATTCCATTCCAAGTTTTCTGAGGAATCTCCATACTGCTTTTCATAGTGATTGTACCACTTTGCAGTTCTACCAGCAATGTATGAATGTGCCTTTCCCCCCACATCCTTGCCAACACTTATTGTTGCCTATATTCTTGATAACTGCCATTCTGACTGGAGTGAGATGAAATATTAGAGTAGTTTGATTTGCATTTCTCTAATTACTAGAGTTTTTGAACATTTTTTTATGTATTTGTTAATTGACTTCTTCTGTGAGAAACAGTAATTATTATAAAACTTCAATCACTTCAGTTTCTCATTGGAGAACTTCCCTTAGTTTTACTGCCTGCCAGATGTTAAATTAAACCTCTCCTGGAGAACATAATCTCATGTAGAATATTTGTAATTTTCACCCAAAATGCCTGGTATTAAATCAAAACATTACCAGGTATACCAACAAACAGAACTAACAAAAAGGACAGACAATGGAAAAATTCACAGCTAAAGTAGGTATTGAGATAGAGACTTTACCAGAGAACTGAAGTGCAAGAAATAATCAACTGTTGATGTTAGAATTGAAAACCATATTATTTGAAGTTGAAAATTAATATGCTGATAGCATATTGAACACAAATGAAGAAGAGATCAGGAAAATAATAGGGATAATAAAAGAATACTATGAATGACTACAGAATGTAATGGTTAATTTTACATTAACTGTAAGACTGGAACTTACACAAGGAAATCTCCTGATTTTCAAATATTGAGACTCAGACTGAATTATTTGCTTTTCTGAATCCCCAGCTTACAGGTGGCCTACTGTGGAACATTTTGGTTCCATAATCATATGAGACAGTTCCCCTAATAAATCTCATTTTCGAAATCTCTCCCTTCATTTCTCTCTCTCTCAAGAAAATAGACACTAAAATTATATGCAACATATTCCAGGAAATAGGAGAACACTTATTTTATTGATTCTTTTTTAGTTATATGTGAAAATAGAGTCCATTTTGATAAAATTATACATGCATAGAATGTATCTTATTCTAATTAGGGACCCAGGCTTTAGATATATATTATGGTGGGATTTATTGTGCTGTATTCATAAATGTACATAGGAAAGTCATATCAGATTCATTCCACTGTCTTCACTATTCTTATCCTCCTCTCTTCCCTTAATTTCCCTTTGTCTAATCATCTGAATTTCTATTCTTATCCCATCTCTTATTGTGGGTTAGCTTCCATATATCAGAGAAAACATTTGCCCTTTGGTTTTTGGAGATTGGCTTAATTCACTTAGCATTATAATCTACATTCATTTACTGGCAAATGTCATAAAGTCATTCTTCTTATGGCTGAGTAATATTCCATTGTGTATATATACCACAATTCTTTATCCATTCATCTATTGAAGGACACCAAGGTTGGTTTCATAGCTTAGTATTGTGAATTATGCAGCTATGAACATTGATTTTGCTGCATCACTGTAGTATGCTGATTTTAAATCCTTTGGATATATACTGAGGAGTGGGACAACTGGATCAAATGGTAGTTCCAAGTTTTCTGAGGAATCTCCATATTGCTCTCCAAAGTGGTTTTACTAATTTGCAGTTCCACCAACAATGTATGAGTGTATCCTTTTCCTACACATCCTCACCAACATTTATCGTTACTTATGTTCTTGATAAGTGATAGAGTCACTGAACATTTTTTCATATATTTGTTGACTGTTTATATTGGGTTATTTATTTGTGTTAAGCTTTTTGAGTTTTTATATATCCTGGAAATTAACACCCTAGTTGAGGTGCAGGTGTCAAAGACTTTCTTCCATTCTGAAGGCAGATTAGGTTCATAAGTTAGAAATATTTATGAACCATGACAAATGAGGTCCATTCCTGAAATAGAAAGCTTGTTCAATGTTTGAAAATAAATGTCACCCATCATATTGATAGGCTAAAAAATAAAAATAATTTAATCATATAAATCTATGCAGAAAAACTTTTGAGAAAACAAAATATATATTCATGATTAAAACTCTGAAAAATGGGAATAAATTTAACTCTCTAAATACTTATTGCAGAAAGACAGCATACTGTCTGAGATTAGGAACAAGGAAAAACGTCCACTCTCACCAATGATTCAACATAGTGAAGGAAGTTCTATTTAGTACAATAAAACATGAACAGAAAAATAAAAGGCATATAGATTATAAAGGGAGAAATACAACTGCTCTTATTAGCAGATGACATGACTATCTACATTTTTCTACAACTAATATCAACTAATCATCAGGGTAACAGCATAAATGATAAATAAGTAAGAATAAAATGTATTTCATTATAATAGAATAAGTGTACAGACATTAACTTTAAAATATTATAGCATTTACATTCATCCAAAAATGAAATATTTAGATATAAATCTCTTTTATTTTTGCTAGAGATGATGAACATTTGATAATGATATTCACACTACTCAAATATTTTCATTGATTTGGAACTGAAATTTCCCACTTGTGAAAAAAGGAAAATTGAGAGCTTGATTGAATAATTATTAGACTCAAAATATTTTAATATTCTTAAATGTTATTGTATTTGCTCAAAGTCAAGTTTATCAAATTGTTACTCCCAATGTTTCAATAATAATATCTGTACAAATATCACTATAGCTTACAAAGGGAAAAAACTGAAAGAGAGAGAAAAAAACAACAAAATAGGCTGACTAACCTGCATGCTGTTTGTTAACCTAAAGGAGCACTGTCCATCAAATAGCACTTAAAGAAAAAATATAATATTTAGGAGGAAACACATTTGAAAGAAAGGAGTCTTTATGTTCAGAGGGATAACGTGACATGGTAAGGGGTGAGTTTGTAGATGCAAGGTAGATCAAGTTAAAGTCAAGTCTATTACTAACAGTCTCTTTCTCTCATATACATACACATATGGCAAAGTACATGTATGTATACATATGTATATATGTAGTTTGACATCTTTTACTCTTTTTATTAGAAAGGAACAACAAATGCCTGTTGACAGCCCACAGCCAAAGTGCATTCACTAACAATTTTTCAAGACCAGTAGCCTTCAAGAGGGCATTTGTAGAGTTAAATTGCTTTTAAGATATTAGTGACTAGCAAGAAAAGAATGGAGGAAGTAGTCAAATATTATAGTTAAGATTCTTCTTTGGAAATGATACAGCAGATCATCCAAGAGAATTTATTTTTCTTAACAGGCCTTACCTGGTACTTCCTTAAGTTTGTGATTTTTAGATTTTAGCATACTCTCAAGATGTTCTAACTGACTTGTAGTCAAATTAGAACGTCCAGAAATATAAAAAGGCACAATGGTTTGACCATATTGATCCAAATCCATTTGCCTAGCCATTTCATCATGATGTACAAGGTAACTGGACTGAAAGAAAACAAATGTGGAAACTACAAGTCCCAGAATCTGTATCAAAGTTATCTTCCAGTTGCGCCAACTGAATATCAACTTTTTCATGAACATGGCATGGAACTGCTGACAGTAGAGGGATATCTAAAGAAAATATAGACATAATATTACAGTAGTCATAGACCTAACCAGATCATTAATATTGAAGTTCACTAAGATTGATGCTTAGAAAATTTATGACAAAACAGTTTTATATCATAAATACCATGACAGTAGAAACACATAAAGTTTGTATAAACATTTGAAAAAGAACCTAAGCATAATATTATAGTACATAATAATATGATCAATATTTTGTTTGTATAAGGCTGAAGACAATGAATTATGGGCTGTTTTTGTAAACATTTTATTGGAACACAGATATGCCCATTTATTCCTGTATTATCATAGTTGCTATAATTACTCTGACTACAATGCCCATAGGGACTTCAACATTTATTATTTCTTTACATTGAGTTTGCTGACTTCTGCTACAAGATAGTCAAGAAAATGCTTAAGGTTAAATGTCTTACTGTAACACTTAAGATCTCAACAGGATGATTTTTCTCAGACTTCTGATACCATGAAAATGAGCATGTTTCATAGAAGGAAAAGACAAATTAGAAAGGCAATGAAAGAAATCTTTGGCAACTCAAAAGACCCATACTGAGGATTGTACTGAATGAGGAATGGTTTCCTACCTTGTGACAATGCCCTCTGCAAAACTTGAAATAATGTATAGGGTTAACTATTAAAAAATCATGCTCACTATTACACCCTTACTCCAGCTTCAATGAACTAATAAATTTTTGAATTACCTATTTGGAAAAAAATCTAAAAAGAACCCCAAAAGAATTAAGTAATAATGATAGTAAACAGATAATATATGTTTCTAGAACCTATTACTTCAGCATTCCACTACCCTTGCTAATTAGGTTATCATGCAGACAGCTCTGGTTGGTTCTTGTATGGCTGAAAACTCCATACTTTTGGTACAAGTATTAAAACAAAATATACCTCTTATGTCCCAAACAAATACACACTAGTTTTCTTAGTAAAGTTCTTACCCCAGTATTAAACATAATAGTTTCATTCAGGGTGGAAGAATGTGCTCTCTCAACATTACTTGATGTATTCTTATTCTGACTCATGATGGAGATTTTGCTTTTCTGGGGGAAAGACTGTTTAGCTTGGATTTGACTTTCTGAAACTTCCATGTGACCAACCCTACATAAAAGAAAAAAAAAAAACCAAAGATATTCATTTTCATCTTATTGTGGTTTGAATCTGAAATCTCTCCCAATGCCTTTTTTCCCCCCCTTTTCTTGTTTTGTTTTATTGATTTTATTTATTTTAAATACATGACAGCGGAATGCACTACAGTTCTTATTACACATATAAAGTACATTTTTTCATATCTTTGTATATAGAGTATGTTCACACCAATTCATGCCTTTATACATGTACTTCATTTTTTCACTACAATTCTTATTACACATATATACCAAAATTTTTCATATCAATTTATATATAAAGTATGTCGACACCCAATTCGAGTCTTCATACATGTACTTTGGATAATGATGTCCATCACATTCCACCATCCTTGTTAATCCCTTGCCCCTTCCCTTTCCCTCCCACCCCTCTGCCCTATCTAGAATTCATCTATTCCTTCCATGCTCCCCCTCCCTACCTTACTATAAGTCAGCCTCCTTATATCAGAGAAAACATTCAGCATTTGATTTTGGGGGGGATTGACTAATTTCACTTAACATTATCTTCTCCAGCGCCATCCATTTACCTACAAATGCCATGATTTGATTCTCTTTTAATCTGAGTAAAATTCCATTGGGTATATATGCCACATTTTTTTTTATCCATTCTTCCACTGAAGGGCATCTAGGTTGGCTCCATAGTTTAGCTATTGTGAATTGTGCTGCTATAAACATTGAGGTGGTTGTGTCCCTGTAGTGTGCTGTTTTTAAGTCCTTTGGGTATAGTCTGAAGAGAGGGATAGCCGGGTCAAATGGGGTTCCATTCCCAGATTTCCAAGGAATCTCCATACTGCTTTTCATATTTGCTGTTCCAATTTGCAGTCCCACCAGCAATGTGTGAGTGTACCTTTTGCCCCACATCCTCACCAACACTTATTGTTGTTTGTTTTAATGATAGCTGCCATTTTTACTAAGTGAGATGATATCTTAGAGTAGTTTTGATTTGCATTTTTCTGATTGCTAAAGATAATGAGCATTTTTTCATATATTTTTTGATTGATTGTATATCCTCTTCTGAGAAGTGTCTGTTCAGGTCCTTGGCCCATTTGTTGATTGGGTTATTTATTGTTTTGGTGCTTAGCTGCCGCAGTCTGGCTGGGCACAAATGCCGCAGTCTGGCTGGGCACACAATCACGTACCTACTTGGCTAATGGCTCCCAGCACTTAGCTTTTTGGGTTCTTTATATATCCTAGGGATTAGTGCTCTATCTGATGTGTGAGGGGTAAACATTTGCTCCCAGGATGTAGGCTCTCTGTTCTCACAGATTGTTTCTTTTGCTGAAAATAAAATTTTTAGTTTGATTACATCCCATTTATTGATTCTTGGTTTTAATTCTTATACTATTGGAGTCTTATTAAGCAAGTTGGGGCCTAATCCCACATGATGAAAATTAGGGCCTACTTTTTCTTCTATTAGATGCAGAGTCTCTGGTCTAACTTCTAGGTCCTTGATCCATTTTGAGTTAAGTTTTGTGCATGGTGAGAGATAGGGGTTTAATTTCATTTTGTTGCATATGGATTTCCAGTTTTCCCAGCACCATTTGTTGAAGAGGCTATCTTTTCTCCAGTGCATGTTTTTGGCATCTTTGTCTAATGTAAGATAATTGTAATTTTGTGGTTTAGTCTCTGTGTCCTCTATTCTGTACCATTGGTCTCTCAGTCAGTTTTGGTGCCAATACCATGCTGTTTTTGTTGCTATTGCTCTGTAGTATAGTTTAAGGTCTGGTACAGCAATGCTACCTGCTTCACTCTTCCTGCTAAGGATTGCTTTAGCTATTCTGGGTTTCTAATTTTTCCAGATGAATTTCATGATTGATTTTTCTATTTCTGTGAGGAATGCCATTGGGATTTTGATCGGAATTGCATTAAATCTGTATAGTGCTTTTGGTAGTATGATCATTTTGATAATATTAATTCTGCCTATCCAAGAGAAAGGTAGATCTTTCCATCTTCTAAGGTCTTCTTTGATTTCTCTCTTTAAGATTCTATAGTTTTCATTGCATAGATCTTTCACCTCTTTCATTGACTGAGAATTTTTGCATCTATGTTCATTAGAGATACTGGTCTAAAGTTTTCTTTCTTTGATGTGTCTTTGCCTGGTTTTGGGATCAGGGTGATATTGGCCTCATAGAATGAGTTTGGAATTAATGCCTCTTTTTCTATTTCCTGAAATAAATTGAGGACTATTGGTATTAGTTCTTCTTTAAAGATCTTGTAGAACTCGGCTGTGTATCCATCTGGTCCTGGGATTTTTTGGTTGGTAAGCTTATGATGGCCTCTTCTATTTCCTCACTTGATATTGATCTGTTTAAATTGTGTATATCTTCCTGACTCAACCTGGGCAAATCATATGACTTAAGAAATTTGTTGATGCCTTCAATGTCTTCTATTTTATTGGAGTATAAGATTTCAAAACAATTTCTAATTATCCTCTGTATTTCCATAGTGTCTTTGTGATATTCTGTTTTTCATCATGTATGCTGGTAATTTGAGTTCTCTCTCCTCTTCATTAGTGTAGGCTAAGGATTTGTCAATTTTATTTATTTTTTCAAAAACCCAAATTTTTGTTTTGTCAATTTTTCCAATTGTTTCTTTTGTTTCAATTTCATTGATTTCATCTCTAATTTTAATTATTTCTTGCCTTCTTCTGTTTTTGCTGCTGACTTGTTCTTCTTTTTCTAGGGCTTTGAGATGTAGTATGAGGTCGTTTATTTGATGATTTTTTTCTTCCTTTAAGGAATGAACTCCATGCAATGAATTTTCCTCTTAGTACTGCCTTCATAGTGTCCCAGAGATTTAGATATGTTGTGTCTGTGTTTTCATTTACATCTAAGAATTTTTAAATCTCCTCCTTGATGTCTTCTGTAACCCACTGTACATTCAGTAGCATATTGTTTAGTCTTCATGTGCTAGAGAAATTTTATTTTTTATTTTGTCACTGATTTCCAATTTCATTCCATTATAATCTGATAAAATGCATAGTAGTATCTCTAATTTTTTGTATTTGCTAAGATTTGCTTTATGGCATAGTATATGGTTTATTTTAGAGAAGGATCCATGTGCTGCTGAGAAGAAAGTGTATCCACTTGATGCAGGTTGAAATATTCTATATGTCAGTTAAGTCTAAGTTATTGTGTTATTGAGTTCTATAGTTTCTTTATTTAACTTTTGTTTGGAAGATCTATCCAGTGGTGAGAGAGGTGTGTTAAAAATCACCCAAGATTATTGTGCTGTGGTCAGTTTGACTCTTGAACTTGAGAAGAGTTTGTTTGATGAACATAGCTGCACCATTGTT
>NW_026000185.1:14743554-14759425 GCF_001458135.2 Marmota marmota marmota | reverse complement strand
GGGGGAGGGGAAGGAGAAGGAGAAGGTCTTAAAGATCCATTTTTTTTTGTCTTCTCATCCAGTAGGTGAGGTTGTCTTATCCAGTAGGTGTCTCTGCCCTCAGGATGGTGTAGGTAACCAGGGTGTGAAGACTGGACCTGGTGTGGAGTGTCTGGAAGCAGGGAGCGTTGCCCACCAGTTCCAGCAGGAAAATTGCATCTCACAGGTCTTTTTTTGTGACCACTCATCTGACTTGAGTCCCCGGTATCATCTCCTCTTGCCTGGAGATTTCCCAGATCCTGGTCTCTCTGTTATCCTCCAGACTTTAGTCCCCTCCCTTACTTATCAGGTCCCAACTGCGGGACCTCTCCCAGGCTCACACCAGGTGGTGCATGGCGCTCTGTTCTCACTGCACTCCTGTCCAACTGAGAGCTGTTTTTGTGTTGGGTGGTCACTGTGCTGAGTTACCATCACTGGGTAGGTAGGGGATTGGAAATCAGGTACCTGCTCAGATGGCCATCCAATCTGTTAGCCATGCCCACCAAAAAAATGGTGAGGAAGGTTTTCAAAGATGGAGTCGGTCTGCTTCCAGCGCCAGGGTGTCTGGTGAAGTCGGGGGAGCTGGGTGATGGCCTTGTGCTATGGATAGGTAGCGGCTGAGTGACCTGCATGGGAGCAGAGTGCAGTTTGGAGTTCTGCAGAGGTGCTGATAGGTAGTTCTGCTAAGCCGCTTGTGAGCCGTGTGTGAACTAGAACTGCAGGCTTTGGTTCCGGCATCCGGAGACTTACTCGAGCACAGAGGCTCTGATTTTTTTCGTGGGTGGTTGCAGCGCTGGTAGTTTCTGCGAAAACTCACTGTTTAAGGGTCCTCTCACACTCTCTGAGACATTGTATTCCATCTAGGTGAGACCTTGTGGAGAAGCTGCCTATCTGCTTTCTTGGTTTCATGCCACAGAGCAGCCAGTAATGGGACCTCCTCTATTCCACCATCTTGGATCAGTCTTCCCCCAAAGTCTTGTGGTGAAAACTTGGTCTCCAGTGCAGCAAGGCTCGAGGTGGGACTTATTTTTTTAAAAAATTTTTTAGTTGTAGATGGACACAATGCCTTTATTTTGCTTATTTATTTTTATATAATCAGTGGTGCTCAATATTGAACCCAGGGCCTCATGCTGCTAGGAAAGCACTCTACCCCAGCCACAACCCAGCCCTGAGGTGGGACTTTTAGGAAATAATTGGATCATGAGGGTTCTGACCCCATTAGTGGATTGATAGCTGAACGGAGTCAGTGGATCATGGACTGAGACCTTTGAAACCATGAGCCAAAGTAAACTTTTCCTTCTCTACTTATTCTTGTCAGGTATTTTGAAAAGTTGATTAAAGGTGTTATAGAAACTTTATCCCAATATACTTTGGAAAAGTGAGTTGCAACCCTGAAATTCTCCTTGGTTTGCTTGTTGCCTGGCAGTATTACTAGGAGGCAACAAGGTAATAAGTATAGAGTAATAGCTCCCAAACATAGCTCCACCCCAAATATTGCCACCCTTGTATTTCTAATGTATTTGTCGTGGTCCTCTCTCTCTAATGTTTTTCTTTTTCCTTAATGTTCTTACTCACTTAAGGAAGACTTTCTCCATGGTAGTGACAGAGATGCCAAAGCTAGCAATGCCCAGCTCTGTCTGTCTTTCTTCCAGAGCAGTGAACAGAGCTTCAAACCTAGAAGTAGAAGAGAAAAAGCTGCCAATAAACTCGATGGTTTTTATACTTATTTCTTTTTATTCTAAACTGATTTCCCCTTAAAAGTAAGGAAAATGTAAATCATTCTTCACTTCAATACTTAGTAAAATTTCAGCACCATTGGTAAATCAGAAAGGTGGGATAAATTGCTTCCTACTCAGTTCTTGGATACATATAATTTTTGTCAAGAGACTATATATGTTAATACTCCAATTAGATGATATGAATTTACTTTGAACACACACATATATATGCTATCAGTAAATAAAAAAGAAAATCATATTTAATAGAAAAAAAGGCACCCAGAAACAGAAAATGGAGTAATTACAGTAAACTTAAAGACAGAATGTGGGGGCTGGGGTTGTGGCTCGGCAGTAGAGCCTAGCACATACAAGGAACTGGGTTCAAACCTCAGCACCACATAAAAATAAATAAATAAAATAAAGGTATTGTGTCTAACTACAACTAATTTTTTTTAAAAAAAGACAGAATGTGATTAAATATCTAGAAAAATGTATAGAAATTGCAATGATTACACTATATAGAAATGGAGAACAGACTAGTAGAAGTTGAGCCATTTGCAATGTAGACATTGCCAGGCTTTTTTAAAAAAATATTTTTTAGTGTTACTGGACCTTTACTTTATTCATTTATTTATATGCAGTGCTGAATATTGAACCCAGTGCCTCACACAGGTGAGGCAAGCACTCTACCACTGAGCCACAACCCCAGCCCCCATATCCAGGCTTTTAAAAAACAGTTTTCCTGGAAAGATCTTATAGCACATTGTGTTCAGAATAATATCTTTTCCAGAAACTTCCAGTTCTCAACCACCTCTTCTACATTCTCAATGAAGGGCAACTGAAAGTATTTCAGTGTTGGGAGAATTAAAAATTCTCTTTGGAAAGTCTATAGGATTTCATATTCAAGCTTACATTCAGTCTATTTTTTCACATTAGTTCTAATTTTACACCTTGAGGTTACATAGGACCTAAATCCACCTACCTGACAGCTTTTCAAATTTCAAGTTCACTTTCTCCCACTTCTTCATTCCTAGTACATGGCTTTTTAACTGAGATTCCTCCATGTTTTCTTTTTTAATACTTTAGTTATGAAATCAATGTGTGCATTGTACAACATTCAGCAAATAAATGTATGAAGAAAATAAAATCCATTACAGCACTATGCCCCAAAGATAGTCAACTGTTAATACATTTATGTTTTGGCATGCTTTATACAATATACAACAAAAGAAAGAGAAGACTATGTCAAGAAAAGAGAAGGTTATGTCTATGTCTTCCTAGAGCTATTAGAAAAATTACAAGTTTTAAATTAGAATGAGATTGTCATGTTTCCAGTTTTATAATACCACACAAATAGATGAAAAAGCACAGGCTTTGGAGATAAATGGGCCCGTGTTTTATTCTAAACCTCTGTTACTAATTACTATTTAATAGTTTAATTTGATTTACTGCTTGATTTAGTCCTTCCAACCTTGAGTCATTTTATTAATTATAAAAAGGTAAAATAAGTACTTTTAACATTTATTCCTTTTCAGTCACTTTTTGATGGTCTGATGAGCTCACATATATTTCATCCTAGCTTGGAGACATGAACTTATGTGCAGCTGTGAACAGCACCCTGAAGACATCTCTTTCCTTGTTGTTTGTTCATGCCTTTTAAATTAGAAGATCATTCTCTAATCAAAAATAATGAATCACAAAAGAAGTTAAAGAATTTTGCTTTCTTGGTGACAATACTGAAGTTCTTGGTTAAAGTACAATTTTAAAATTTCCTTTTTCTCCTTGTCATAACCCAACTTCAGAATTCCAAATGGAGGTCTGGGGTTGTGGCTCAGTGGTAGAATGCTTGCCTAGCACGTATGAGGTCCTGGGTTCGATCCTCAGCACCATATAAAAAAATAAAATAAAGATATTGTGTCCATCTACAACTAAAAAAATAAAATAAATTCCAAATGGAATTTAAAGACAAGTAAAGGTTAAATTAGAGGAAGAGATCAAGACACTTCAAAAGATTCATCACCAATGCAGAACTCAGTTCAAATTATTTTATTTGAATTAATCATGTTTATATTTAATTTCCTTTGAATTCTTTCCTAATTTGCCAATCCCAATCTCAAATACTAGTTTGATTCTGTTCTACCAAAGAGAGATTTTGAACAATTGTATCTTTCCAACTTTGTTGCATAGAAGCCAGGATTGTTTAAAACAATGTTATCATGTACACATATTTTGGAGTATACACAATATACAAACAGACACACACACACATTGTGGAATGATTAAATATGCTTATTACCCCATATAGTGGTAATTTTGTTATAAAAACATACCTAATATCCACTTGCTTAGCATTTTTCAAGAATCTAATATATCATCATTAACTGAAGTTATTATGCTGTAAATAAATCTCTTGAACTTATTCCTCCAATCTAACTATAATTTTTTTGAATTTTCACTTCACAAGTATTTTTCTTCTTTCTTTATTTTATCTATTTGGGGATCAAATGTGCCTATTTTTTTAAGGCTTAAACTGAGCATAAATTCTTGAGATAAATAACAAAATATGTTTATATTCCATTTTTAGACAAAAGAAAATTTTAGAAGAAAATAGCCTAAAAAGAGTCTCTAAGGCTATGTTTATGGATAAATTTTTAACTAACTCTCTTATATTAAGATTACATTAACTATAATTTTGTATCCTTTGACCAACATCTTCTGAATTCCTGAACTCAAATGCCCCAGTCTCTTCTCTGTTTCTATGAGATTATAATTTTAGATTCCATGTGTGAGATCAATCATGCATATCTGTGCCTGGCTTATTTCATTTAACACAATGTCCCTTTAGTTCATCCAGTGACAGGATTTCATTCCTTTTGTGGTCAAATAGTATCCCATTGGCTTATATACCACATTTTCTTTATACATTTATTTGTCAATGGCCATTTAGGTTGATTCCATATCTTGACTACTGTGAATAGGGCTGCAATATCGGGGAGTGCTAATATCTCTTCAACATACTGATTTCTTTTCCTTTGGAAAAGGATATGTAATAAGTAGGATAAATATCTCACATGGTGATACTATATTCAGTTTTTTTCTTTGAGGAATCTCTGTACTGTTTTCCAAAATGGCTGTACTAATTTACATTCTTACTCCACAGTGTATAAGGGTTCCATTTCCTTCACATCTTTGCCAACACTTATAATTTGTCTCTTTGATAATTATGGCTTTTAATTTGTATCCCCCTGGTATTAAGTGATGCTGAATATTTCTTCATATACATCTTGGCCATTTTTATTGTCTTCCCTTTTATTATGGCACTGGGGATTGAACCCATCCATGTCCTTGCATATGTTAGGCAAGCACTCCATCACCAAGGTACATAATTATATCTCCAACCCTGTGTTTGTGATCCTACTGCATTAGCCTTTTGAAATCACAGGCATGTGCCACCACACCCAGCTGTATGTCTTGAGAAATGTCTATTAAGGTCTTTTGCCCATTTAAAAAAATCATATTGCTTCTTGAATTTGAGTTATGTTTCTTATATATTTTGGATATTAACCCCTTATCAGATGTGCAGTCTGAATTTCTTTTTCTCCCATTCTGTAGGTTGTCTTTCTGTAGTTGTTTTCCTTTGCTGTGCAAAAACTTTTAGTTTGATGAAATGCCATGTATATTTCTTCTTTTGTTGTCTGTTCTTTTGAGGTCATCTCCCAAAGATCTTTGCCCAAATGAATGCCATAGACCTTTCCTCCTGTTTTCCTCTATTAGGTTCAGAATTTTATGTTTTATGTTTAAATCCCTAATCCATTTAGATTTTGAATATGGTATGAAACAAGTATATAATTTCATTCTTTCAAATGTTGACACACAGTTTTTACAACACCCTTTACTGAAGAGACTGTCCTTTCTCAGCTATATATCTTCATGTCTTTGTTGAAAATCAGTTGGCTATATCATCGGTCCTCTATTATTTCATGGGTCTATGCATCTGTTTTTAGCCATATCATACTGTTTTGTTTATTACAGTTTTACAGTATATTATGAAGTCAGGTGTTGTGATACTTCCAGCTTTGTTCTATTTATTTGAGATTCTTTTGTAGCTCCATACAAATTTTGGTATTTAAAAAATATAAAGAATGTCACTTGTATTTTGATAGGGACTGCATTAAATATGTAGGTTGCTTTGGGTAGTTGTGAACATTTTAACAATATTAATTCTTCCCATCCATAAACATATAATATAATATCTATACATTTATTTGTGTATTCATCAGTGTTCTATAATTTTCAGTGTAAAGGTCTTTAACTCTCCATGACTAAATTTATTCCTATTTTATTTTTTGGTACCTATTTTAAATTGGATTGTTTTCTTTGTTTCTTTTTAATATAGTATACATTTCTATACATCACATTAGTGTGCATTTCTATACACTATTAATTTTTGATTTAAAAAATTATGTTGTCACATAATAATTGTACATATTTTTGGGGTATAGTGTAGTGTTTAAAAACATGTACACAGTGCATAATGATCAAATTTAAGCAGTTAGCATATTCATTATCTTGAATTTTTAAATGTTTTTTGTTCAACATAAAAATTTAAAATTAATTTGAAAAGGTTTTTTATTAGTGTGTTAAAGTCATACATAATAGTGGGGTGCATTCTGACCCAATATGATTATTATATATGATGCGCACTGAATATACTTTGCTTCATTTCAGTCCCCAGTATTTCCACTTTTCTCCCCCTTCTTCCATTCATTGCTCCCCTTCCTCTACTTTATTGGCATTCTTTTTTCTAAACTGATACTTTATAGATACACATGAAGGTGGGATTCACTGTGGTATAGTTATATGTTTACATAGAATAATTTGGTAAATTTCATCACAAAGTTCCTTTTTTTCCTATCCCTCTTCCTTCTCCCTCAATCTTCTTCCTCTACTCCACTGATTTCCCTTCTGCTTTCAGGAGTATCACTTTCCCCCCTTATTTTGCTCTAGCTTCTGTACATGAAAGAAAATATTTGACCCTTGACTTTCTGATCCTGGCTTATTTCAGTTAGCATGATGTTCTCCACTTCCATCCACCTACCAGCAAATGCCATAATTTCATTCTTCTTTATGGCTGAATAAAACTTGGCATATATATATATATATATATATATATATATATATATATATATACACACACACACATATACATATACACACACATATACACATACACACATACATTTTCTTCATTCGTTCATCTGCTGACAGGCACCTAAGCTGGCTTCATAATTTGGTTACTGTGAATTTGTGCTACTATAAATATTGATATGCTTGTATCACTAGAGTACGCTAATTTAAGATCTTTTGGATAAATACCAAGGAATAGGATAACTGGGTCACATGGTGGTTCCATTCCTAGTTTTTTGAGGAATCTCCATACTGTTTTCCAGAGTGATTTTACTAATTTGTAGTCCCGCCAACAATGTATGAGTGCACCTTTCCCCCACATCCTCACAAGCATTTATTATTAATTGTACTCTTGGTGATTTCTATTTTAACTGGAGTGAGATGAAATATCCATGTGAATTTTTAAAATTTTATTCTTTTAAAATTTGTTCTAATTAGTTATACATGACAGTATAATGCATTTTGACATATTATATAAAAATGGAGCATAACTTCTCATTCCTCTGGCTGCACATGGTGATGACTCACACTAGTAGAGTAATCATACATGTATGTAGGGTAGTAATATCTGTCTCACTCTACCATCTTTCGCATCCCCACCATCCCACCCCTCCCCTAACTCCCCTCTGCACAATCCAAAGTTCTTTTATCCTTCCTCCACCCCCCGCCCCTATGGATCAGCATCTGCTTATCAGAGAAAACATTTGGCCTTTGGTTTGGGGGGATTAGATTATTTCACTTAGCATGATATTCTCCAGTTCCATCCATTATTACCTGCAAATTCAATAATTTAATTCTTCTTTAAGGCTGAGTAATATTTCATTGTGTATATGTACTACATTTTCCTTATACATTTATATGTTAGGGTCTTCTAGATTGGCTCCAGAGCTTAGCTATTTTAAATTGAGCTGCTATAAACACTGATGTGGCTGCATTACTGTAGTATGCTGATTTTAAGTCCTGTGGGTATGGACTGAGAAGTGGGATAGCTGGGTGGAATGGTGGTTCCATTCCAAGTTTTCTAAGGAATCTCCATACTGCTTTCCATAGTCGCTGTTCCAATTTTCAGTCCCACCAGCAATGTATGAGTGTACCTTTCCCCTCACATCCTTGCCAACACTTATTGTTGTTTGTCTTAATGATAGCTGCCATTCTGACTGGAGTGAGATGAAATCTTAGATAGTTTTTGCTGAGGGCCATTGCTAAGTAAAAATGACGCATGGCACGACCCAGGTCATTTGCAGTGACATTGCATGTAAGGTGACCTTGCTCAAGGAACAGGGCGGATCCGGGTTTAGGGCGGATTGGGTTTAGGGCGTTCCGGTTTAGGGCGGTTCCAGGTTTAAGGTGTACCCTGCTGGGAATAGGGCGTATCCTGCTGCCTCAGGCGCACCTGCTCCTTGAGTTTCCGTTGAGTTCTCGCGGGATTGAGAGAGTATTTGGGATTTTGCCCAGAACGTGATTTGGGCCCAGAACGTGAATTCCCCCAGAATGTGTGTAGAGTGCTGGTGTGAGTTCGGGAAAAAAGAACTGCTGTTTGAATCTACAAGGTGTGTGGTAGCTCGTGATTTTGTGCCCAGCAAGACTGTGGCAGTTTTGATTTGCATTTCTCTAATTGCTAGAGATAAGGACCATTTTTTTCATGTTTGTTCATAAATTGTATTTCTTCTTCTGTGAAGTGTCTGTTTAGTTCCTTAGCCCATTTTTTGATTGGGTTACTTTTTTGGTGTTAAGTTTTCTGACTTCTTTATATATCCAGGAAATTAATGCTCTATCCAAGGTACATGTGGTAAAGATTTCCCCCCATTTTGCAGGCTCTCTCTTCATGTTATTGATTGTTTCCTTTGCTGAGAAAAAGCTTTTTAGTTTGAATACATCCCATTTATTGATTCTTAATTTTACTTCTTGTACTTTAGAAGTCTTGTTAAAGAAGTCAGGTCCTAAGCTGACATGATGAAGATTTAGGCCTAATTTTTCTTTTAAAAATAGTTTCCAATGATCCTCTGGATTTCAGTAGTGCCTGTGGCAATTACTCCTTTTTCATTTCTAATTATTGTTATTTGGGTCTTCTCTTGTATTTTTTTAAAGAGAGAGAGAGAGAGAGAGAGAATTTTAATATTTAATTTTTAGTTTTCAGCGGACACAACATAGTTTATTTGTATGTGGTGATGAGGATCGAACCCAGGCCGCAAGCATACCAGGTGAGCACGCTACCGCTTGAGCCACATCCCCAGCTCGATCATTCGTATTTTTAAAGTCTCAATTTCATTGCTTTTAGCTCTGATCTTAATAATCTCCAGTATTCTACTCATTTAGGAATTAATTTGTTCTTTCTTTTCTATGGCCTTGAGTTGTAACATTAAATTATTTCTTTGAAAAATTTTTCCCCAAGGAATCTTTTTTTTTCAGGGGGTGTGGGGGGGTACCAGGGATTGAACCTCAGGGGCACTCGGCCACTGAGCCACAACTTCAGCCTTATTTTGTATTTTATTTAGAGATAGGGTCTCACTGAGTTGCTTACTGATTCACTTTTGCTGAGGCTGTCTTTGAACTCACAATCTTCATGTCTCAGCCTCCCCAGCCACTAGGGTTACAGGCATGCACCACTGCACCAGGCCCAAAGAAATCATTTCTATTGAATGCTATTTCCTCTCTCTGAATGTCTTCTGGATTTCTTCAAAGGCTCAGTTAAAAAATCTTCACAGTATTTTAAAAAATATTTTTAATTGTAGAAGGATACAATATCTTTATTATGTTTATTTTTTTATGTGGTGCTGGGGAATGAATCCAGTGCCTCACATGTGCTAGGCAAGCGCTCTAACCACTGAGCCACAACCCCAGCCCTCACAGTATTTTTTAAGTAGTGCATTATAATTATACATGGTGATGGGATTTGTTGCTACAGGGTCTATTTTTTACATGTAGATAGCTAATGCTACAATATTTCCTCTTATAACTGATTTCATACTATACCTGATATTTTGATATATTGTATCTGTTCTCATTTTTAAATTTTTAAAAATTTCTCCTGACTTCTTCTACATCCCATTCCTCATTCAAAAGTAAATTATTTAATCTTCATGTATTTATCCTTTGTTTGTGGTGATAACATTCAAATTCCTTTCTTCTATTTTTGAAATATACATGATTGTAAATGTTCAATTGGACACTAAAATTTATTCCTATTATTTGTAACCTGGTACTCTGTGTAACTTTTTAAAATCCCTCCCTTCCTCTGCCTTTTCCAGCCTCCAGTTATCACTCTTCTAACTCTCTGCTTCTATCAGATTAATTTTTTTAGATTCTATAAATGACTGAGATCATGACATAATTGTCCTTCCTTGCCTGAATTATTTCACTTAACATAATGTTTTCTCAGCTCTTTTACATTTTTGCAAATGACTTAAGTTGAACAGTATTAGTATATTGTACAAATATACTATCTTTTGTCTATCCATTTTATTGGTCAATGGACACTTAGGTTGATTTCCTAACTTGGCTGGTCAGTACTGTGATAAACATGGAAATTAAATAACTCTTTGATATATACTAATTTCATTTTCTTTGGATACATACCCAATAGTGAGTTTGTTAAATCATATAGTTCTATTTTAACAGTATGAATTCTTCCAATCTCTGAACATGAGATAATCTCTCCATTAGTGTATTCTTCAGTTTCCTTCAGCAGCATTTATAATTTTTTGTGTATAGTTTTTAACTCCATTGTTTTGGCCTTAGTGTCAAATGGATAAAAAAAAAGATTGGGAGAGTTCTTACAGCTATCTCTGTATATACATCCCTATATGTTTTCAGGATATATTTGGTATACTGTTGTCTATCATAGATGTACTAATATACCTTCTCACAGTATATAGGAATTCTTCTTTCTCCATAGCATTGCAAGTCTTTGTTATTTGTTGATAGCAGCTATTCTAACAAGTGTAAGGTAGTATCTCATTGTGGTTTTGATTTTGTATCCCCCAATTCACAGTGGTGTTGAGCAGTTTTTTCATGTTCCTATTAGCCATTTGTATGTCTTCTTTTGGGAAATGGTGTTCAAATATTTGTCCACTTTATTTTTTGTTTTGTTTTGTTTTGCTATTAAGATATTTGAAAAATTAGATATCTACATGAAGTAGAATAAAACAGACCTCCCTCTCTCTCACCAGTGGCAAAAATTGGACACTAAAATTTATTCCTATTATTTGTAACCTGGTACTCTGTATAACCTTTTAAAATCTCTCCCTTCCTCTGCCATTTGACAATCAAAAAGGATTGAAAACTTCAATGTAAAGACACAGAACTGTGAAACTAAAAAAGAAAATAGGCAAAATGCTTCATGACATTGATTTAGACAACAACTTTCTTTTCTTGGATAATACCTCAAAAGAAAAAGCAATAAAAGAAAAAATAAACAAATGAGATTAAACTAAAAAGTTGCTGTATAGTAAAGGAAAACAACAGAGCAAAGAGAAGCCTACACAATAGGAAAAAACATTTATACACAATGCATTGACATAGGATCACAATGTAAAACTCAATAACTACTGATTTTTATATATTGATTTTATATTCTGCAACTTTTAGTAAGTTCTAACTTTTTTTGTGGAGTCCCTAGGGTGTTCTATAAGATCATTTCATTTGCAAACAATGATAATTTTACTTTTTACTCACATTTTGGATGCCTCTTATTTTGTTCTCTTGCCTAATTTTCTTGCTAGAAATTCCAGTACTATGTTGAATAGAAGTTTTAACAACACATTGGGATATTTAACTTAGTCATATTCTATATCTTCCTGTCTTGCCTTTGTGTTTACTAGATTTTAGATATCATTCTATTTTCTATATTTATGAGAACCTACGGAACGGGAGAAAGTCTTTGCTTGCTATTCTTATGACAGAAGATTAATATCCAGAATATATAAAGAACTCAAAAAACCTAACAACAAAATACCCCAAAGAGCCCAATTAATAAATGGGCAAATAAACTAAGCAAACATTTCTCAAAAGAAATACAAATTGCAACAAATATAAATAAAATAGTTCAACATCATTAACAATTAGGGAAATGCAAATTTAAACTACACTGAGAGTGGCCATAAAGAATATAAACAATATTGGTAGATTTGTAAATTAGTACAACCAGTATGGAAATCAATATGAAGGTTCTTCAAAAGACTAGGCATGGAATCCCCAAATGACCCAGCTATACTACTTGGCATTTATCCTAAAGAATTAAAATCATTATACTATAGTGATACATACATACTTATGTTTATAGTAGCACAATTCACAATAGCAAAACTATGGAACCAGCTGAGGTGTCCATATATAGATTAATGGATAAAAAATGTGGCATATACATACTATAAAGTTTTATTCAGCCATAAAGAAAAATAAAATTATGTCATTTTCAGGAAAATGAATGGAACTAGAGACCATTTTATTAAGCAAAATAAGCTAAACTCACATGGTCAAGGGTCAAATGTTTTCTTTCATATGTGGGAGCTAGAGAGGAAAAAGGAAAAGAAAGGTGTGGGGAGACCTCATGAAAATCAAAGTAGAGAGGAGGAAGGCAAGGAGGAAGAAGGGGAGGGAAAGGAAAGGAAAATACTAAGAGATGATATTGGATAAATTATATTGTTATGTAGTGTTTATGTATGAAGATATGACAATGGATACAAACATTATTTATAGTTAAAATGCAGCAATAAAAATGTGGGTAAGGAAGTCTGATATTTTCCTCCTTCGACCAATACTTTCTTAATTATCAGCATTAGATTTAGAATAGCAGTTTTTTTCTCATTTCCTCCATCTTCCTAGGATGGGTAATCATAGGCAAGAAAAGTCTATAACATGTCAGAAGAGTGCTTTGAGGTAAATAAAACATATATGTCTATACTTGAATTATTCCCTTTACTACATAATCTTGATTAAATCTTGTATCAGTAATAAATTATGCAATTGTTCCTTTGAGCTTGCAGGAGTTTTAACATTAACTGATACACATTATTTTTCCTGTATGTACATTTCTACCTTATAGCTCAAAGACTTTAATCACATAAATATTCCCTGATATATAGCACAATTCTGACCTTTCTCTTACCTATACCTTTGAAGTGCTGCATATCATCCCATAGCTATGTTGTAAACTTAAGTTTCATTCTAGCAAGTCTTAGCATGGTGCAAAACCATTGTGTAAAGTTACAACATAGTTTTAAGTCTTCAAGAATACTTTTCTTGTGAATTGGAATACAGGTATGTGTGATTTTTTCTTTTCCATGTTATTTATTCAGCCAAATAAATACATATCAGAAATATGTCTGTTAAAATGTAAATGTTTGATTACTGTCAGCTGATCAGAAATATGTCTGTTAAAATATAAGTGTTTGACTACTGTTAAAATTTTAGTTGAATGGAAATCATTAAGAATTTAACCATTGTTTCAACTTATTAGTAATAAGTTATGGTACAACATTATTTGCTTCCAGATCCTTCCATTTCCTGGTTTGATGTAATCTTAACAGAGTGTGTCTGATCTCTTCTGAGGATGTAAATTTTGTCCATGAGTCAGTACAGGCAGATAGTATGGTAAGCTTTAGCAAATCACTTTATCTGTACATGTCCTTCAGACATATTATGCAGCCCTAGATGGATCAAAACTACAACATTTGGCTAAGGTGCCAATATAAAACTTGGCTCCCATCTTTGCTGGATAAGTCAACTACTGTGTTTCTCTAAAGACACATATCTAGAGTTTTATTTCAAATTCTCTTTTTTATTTCATTCCTTTACTCTAGCTATGACTAGGGTCTTGATTCCACTTTAATGCTTCACAATATTGCCCCATGCTGCTGCTTCTCAAGAACTTTTTGGTTCACTATAAATAATGAGGCAATTCCTCTTTCTTTTCTTTTTCCTTTATGACACATTCATTTCCGCTTTTCCTGAATATTACCACTGGCTTGATCTATGGAATATCAAAGCAAGTTATTACTTGAATATAACAAAAAGATAAAAATATCAGATCCTGAAAGGTCATTGATAAATATTCTTAATTTCCATTTTTTCTTTTAAGTATGGTCATCCCAGACAGAGTTCTTATTCTTCATGACTCCCTTTCAGGAAAAACTTGGTTACTGGTACATTTCAACTGCCTGTTTCCACTGGATTATTGTTATCTTGGTTCCAAGAACCACAACTTAAGCCATTCTATTTTTTCTCATTATGTTAATATTTCTATTCATTCCATTAACTAGGAGTATACCACCCATAATCACCAGTTAATTCCAGGAAGCTGTCATAGTTAGGTGACATTTTTCTCTTCAGGGCAAGTGATAGTATGTAGGACTTTGGTTTTCTTCAATAAACTCTACTTGTTAAGTCCAGATAAACCAAGAAAAGTAACAGTAATTTCTGGCTATTTAAAAATTATTTTGTAGATTCATACCTGTGAGTGAATTCTTTGGGTAGAACAAATGATAACTCAGTTCCAGCATTGCTCTCCAAAGTTGCTGTTGGTGCATGATCATGAATCAATTCTGAGATTTCTTCAACACTGCAGTGAGGTTCCTTTACCATAACAATGTGGTATCCCACACCTGAAAAAAAATCATATAGAGGAACAAATAAAACAATTTTGTATTTTCCATATTCTTGTGAGGTTATATCTAGCTTTCATGGTTTCCATGAGCTAGAAGACAGAGTATGTCACAAATCATTTGACTACATTTGCCTAGTAAATACTTATCTTATAAATTAATTGGTTTTGTTAGGGACTGATAAATGACCTTAGTTGTATAACAAGACCCAGCAGAGATAGGTTGAAAAGTCTATTAATTGACTTCTCTTCCTCTGGACACTGAAATCTGATATGATAAGATTAATAATCATTAAACAAATATTTATTGAGTGCATGATAATTATATGCTAGGCAGTAAATAAATCAGATAAAAATTCTTTCTTCCAGAAATCTGAGAAATCTTTACAAAGTACTTCTTCAAGTACTTAGGCATACATCTCTGGCATTTGAGAAGCTACAAGTGGGGGTGGGTTAGTGAAAAAAAAAATTCCTCTAGAGCACAATTTTTGTAAACTAAGTAAAATTATACAAAATAGCCAGCAGTATGCACTAGAATAAATATATCACGAATAAAGAATTTATTCAATAATCTTAACAGACTAGAGAGACGAAAAGAATCAATAAACCAGAAACATGTAATTTAAAATGATCCAAACTGAAACAACAACAAAAAAAGAAAATAAAGTGGACGAGAACACAGAATCCAATCAAAAAGGTCCAACATGAGAAACAAATCCTAGAAGAAGAAATATAAAGAGATAATAGGGATAACTTTTGTAAAAAAATATGAAAAACACCAATCCAAACACCCAAGAGGCTCAGGAAAATCCCAAGTTCTTTAAATAACAAGAAAACTTCACACAAGTGTAGCAGAATAAAATTCCAGGAAAAAAAAAAAACAAAGAGATTTTAAAAGCAGCCAGAGGATAAGACAAATTAATAAGGGATGAATAATAAGAATGAATTCTTCAGTAGAAATAACAGAAGTCAGGGGCTATGTTTCTATTGTAAAATGACATATTTAATACCCTTTTAAAAGTTTGTCCAAAATTACATATCTGGGGTTGGGTTGAGAGATGATGCTAAGGTCTGCTCCTGTATCCAGTAGCCCATTAAATTCATGTCCTTGAATATTTAGTTTTAGCATGGGGCGAGAATCTAAATTTAAAGAAAGCATAGCCCAGTCTACACCTGTGGAGCCTAATCCCTTGGAACCTCTTTCTACAGTACGACTGGAAAATTTATCATGTAGGCTGGGTATTATTAGTAACTGTGCTATTCTATCTCCTGGTGAAATTACTGATATACCCTTTGGAGAACTGGCTATAATTTTTATTTCACCTTCATAATCGGGATCAATTACCCC
>NW_026000185.1:14703605-14742748 GCF_001458135.2 Marmota marmota marmota | reverse complement strand
GAAGTGATCTTTCATTGTCTGATTTTGCTGTCTAATGTCTTCCTTGAGACTCCAGATCATCTGAAGCATGTAAATCCTGAATTCTTTATCTGACATTCCATCTGCTGCAGCTATTACCTCTTCTAAAGTTGAGTTGACCTGCATTGCTTGTGGTCCTTTCTTTCCTTGTCTTTTCATACTGCTAGCGTTTCTTTCTGCTTGGCAAAACTGTTGTGTTATTGAATTTTCCCCCTGTATATTTATATTGCTCTTGTATAGTTGCAAAGTCTCCCTTGCAGGGGCAGGTGGCGGCTGTGCTCCTCCTCCAATTGGAGTGATCAGTCTATCACACCGGCAGGCCGCTGGGCCCCTTCTCCAGGTCGCATGGTCTGCCTACCTTGCGGGCAATGGCTGGGCCCCTCCTCCAATAGGGGTGATCTGTCTACCACGCTGGCGGGCCGCTGGGCCTGTTCTCCAGGTTGCAGGTCTGCCTACCTTGCAGGTGTGGGCAGCGGCTGTGCCCCTCCTCCAATTGGGGTGATCTTTCAACTAGGCCGGTGGGCCGCTGGGCCCCTTCTCCGGGACACGTGGTCTGCCTTCCTTGCGGGCGGCAGCTGGGCCCTTCCTCCAATTTGGGTGATGTGTCTACCACGCCAGCGGGCCACTGGGCCTGTTCTGCCGGTCGGTTGCAGGTCTCCACTTTTATGACTTGAATCCCCTGGATACAACCTTAACTGTGCCTTTTTTCACTCATGTCCTGTCAGGTACACCTGAGGCCACCTGGTAGGTACTTGCGAGGACAGTGTGGCAGTGTTTGCTACAATCTCCTGCTTCCACACCAGCAGCTGCAGTGTGGCTGCTTCACGATGGCTCTCACCTCAGCTCTCTGTGGCCAGTTGAAAAACAGTGCTTTTCAAGCATCAGTGCTCAGTGCAGCTATTGGATCAGCTAAATTCAGGCTGCTTTTCTAATGTTGTTTTTTCCATATCAAATCTGTATTTCTCTGTGTTTTCCCTCCCTCTGTGGTGAACCAGCACCAATACCACTTCTGGCATACCACTGCCAGCTAAGCTCAAATGTATTCTTTCTTGTTTATTGTACCCAAATTTCTTAATCTCTAAGACACTTTGAAAATCCAATACTGGATTTTACTGAAATACCTTTTACCCACCTTGCTAAGAGGCAGTACTCCTACTGCTTGAATCCTGAGCTACAGAAGAATTAGGAATGCAGCCTTCCTCTACCCTTCCATCTTGAATGCTCTACCTTTACTTCTTTAATCATGGTTTATTTGAACTATTATTATGACCATTTTGATTTCTAAACCTAAAACCTGGAACTTCTCATAACAAGTTTCTGTTGTCTGTTCTTTTGCCCCAGTATTATTCATACTTGTTTCTTTGCATGTCTCAAACATTTTTGGAAAACTGGATATTCTGTAACGTATTTGAGCAATTTTTTGTAGATACCAATTCCCCTTAGTCTTCATCAGGTATGGTTTTTGTCATCATTTACTTTGTAACTTTGCTAGACTATTCTGGTTAATTCTATTTCCCATGCAGCATAATGTCTTTGGTGTTACCACTCTTTGGAAAGTAAACACTTCTCATATGAAGTCACCTTGGGATGACAGCAGTTTTAGCATGGTCTCTTTGGCTGTCTCTTTGCCTTGTCTATTAAGCTCGTTGCCTCATTGGGTATTACGCCTAGCAATTAGGCCCAACTGTTAGGATGAAGTTTTATATAAACACAAATTAGATCATGTTGGTTAATAGTGCTGCTAATTTTCAAACATCCTTAATTTTCTGCCCTTTGGTTATATCAAGTACCGAAAGACTAGTGTTGAAGTCTCCAAGTATAATTGTAAACATATCTACTCTTTTTTTCAAGTCAGTTTTTTTGCTTTAATTATTTTGATGCTCTGTTCTTTGATGCATGTGTACTAAAAATTGCTATGTCTCCTTAGTACATTAACCATTTCTACATTATATAATGTTTTTCCCTCCAAAATTCTCATTCTAATTTTCATAATTATTTGTAAACCTGAAAAGAAAGTAGTTTATTAAACTATGTATCACTAAAATGACTAAACTTTAACATAAAGAATATACACAAAACCCTCATTGCTTTATTTACAATTTCTGGGTGAAGACATCTTCTGATGAGAACTGAACACATACCTGAAAGAATTGACAGAGTAGTGGATTTTCCTGCTCCGTTATGTCCTAGAAGAACAGTGATCTGCCCCTCGTACAAATTCAAAGACAAGTCCTTAATTGCTACTTTGATAGCATGATTCACTTTGAATACCTGTGGGGGGAAAACCCACAAATACTAATTATATATTTTTCACAATCACTTTGGAAGAACAAGCACTCATATCAATTATCTATAGACAAAAATAAGATCACATCATTAATCATATGAGGAAAAAAGTATAAAAAAGATAGAACTGTGAAAACAAACAAATTTCTACAGGAACATACATTTCAGAATCTCACAATAGATCTAAAATATCCTCTGAAAATTTCATCTGTTTCTGCTTTATTTCAATTACCATCTTAAAGTCGATAAGTTGCCACAATCATCTTCAGTTCATTTCTTTGTCTTAATTTGGAGAAATGCCAATAAAAAACCTACACATAGATGTTTTTCTGAAATTTTCCCTTGTGTAAACTAGCAGTGCTTCTGTTTAGGATGCAAAAAGCTGGAAAAACATCATTTTCATTCTGGCAACAAGTAGAAGCTGAATAATTTACAAAACCATAACTTTTCTCCAACCCATCAGAGAGGTGAGGTTTACAGGCAAACAATTAGCCTGAAATTTAATAAAACATAGAAACTTTCAAGGAGAGATGGTATGTGGATTTTCTCTTACCTGGAGCAGACATGAATGCTATATAAACTTGTAAGAAGATTTTGGTTACTACTTAATAAAAATGAGATGAGTACTGCATCACAACCCAATCTCAAATTAAAGATACCTACAATAACAAAAATGTATGGTATTGGCATAAAAACAGATATGAAGACCAATGGAATAGAACAGAAGACAAATTCACACACGTACATTCATCTGATCCTTGACAAAGGCACTGAAAACATACACTGGAGGAAAGAGAGACTTTTAAATAAATGGTACTAGGAAAACTCAGTATACATAGTAGAAGAATAAAACTAGATTTCTATCTCTCACTCTGAACAAAAGTCAACTCTAAGTAGATCAAAGACTAGGAATGAGACCAGAAACTCTGCAACTGCTGTAAGAAAACATAGGGTCAACACTCTAACAAATAGGTAAAGGTATTAACTTTCTTAAAAAAGACTCCTAAAACTAAAACCAAGAATCAATAAATGGGATACTATCAAATTAAAAAGCTTCAGTAAAGGAAACAATGAAGAACGTTAAGAGAGAGAGTCCTCAGAGTGGGAGAAAATATTTACCAGCTATTCTTCTGAAAAAAAAATACAAAAATATCCAGAATACACAAAGAACTAAAAAATACCAAAGACAAAACAAACCCAAATAACCTCATCAATAAGTGGGTAAATGAACAGACATTTCTGAAAATAAGAAATACAGATAGCCAACAAATATATGAAAAAAGCATTGCAATGTCCTTAGCAATCAGGGAAATGTAAATCAGAGCTACACTGAGAATTCATTTTACTCCATTTAAAATTGCATCCATAAATAATAGAAATAATAATAAATACTGGTGAGGATGAGGGGGAAAACACTATGTACTGTCCATGGGATTGAAAATTAGTACAACCACTCTGAAAATCATTATGGAGATTTGTCAAAAGACTAGGAATGGAACCATCACAGAACTCAGCTATTCTGCTCCTTAATATTTAAAAAAATCTTTTCATTGTAGATGGACATGATATCTTTATTTTTATGTGGTGCTGAGGATCAAACCCAGTGCCTTCCACATGTGAAGCAAGTACTCTACCATTGGGCTAGAACCCCAGCCCATATTCTAGCACTTTAGTATTTATTCAAAAGAATTAAAATCTGCAATGCACAGTAATATATGCTTACCAATGTTTACAGCAGCACAATTCATAAGAGCCAAATTGTGGAATGTGTCTAGGTGTCTCTCAACAGATAAAGAAAACATGATACACACACACACACACACACACACACACACACACTCACACATGATGGAGTTTCATTCATTCATAAAGAACATCATCATCATCTCATTAAATAGTTGGTAAATAGATGGAACTAGAAAACAAAGTGCTAAGTGAAATAATGTCAAGAATCAAATGTTTTCTTTTATATGAATAAGATCAAGATAAAAAAAGGAATAAAGAAGGGACCTCATTAAAACAGAAGGGAGACCAGCAGAAATACTAGGAAATGAAACTGATCAAATTATGCTATGTGTATGTACAAATATATCACAATGAATCCCACTTTTAGGTATAATTATAATGAATCAATTAAGAAATTATCAAGGCCAGTAAAGCAGAGAAATGGGATAGAGAATGCAGGAGGGGAAGGGAAAGGTGGAATTACTGTGGAATGAAATAAAATTATCTTTTTTGTGTGTGCAGGTACAAATAGGTTATAATAAATTTTACTATAATGTAATATTGGAATAACTTTCAGTTTACAGCTAGCAGCTAGCAGCTATGAGCAGCTTGGAGTGCTTCAAGAATCTACATTTGTTCAGGCCTGATAGGAATGCCTCCAGGATGGGATGCTCTGCTCTAGTGAGCCATTAGTGAAACCACATCCTTAGCACTTGTGGTTAGCATTGCCAAGCTGCCAGACCAGGAAACTGATAGCCAGGAGCTTCAGGAATGGAACTTTTTATAAATCCCCTCCCCTAGGGACAAAGTCCCTTCCTGATGATAGCAATATTTAGAGCATCCTCATAGTGTGGTTACATTAGGCATAAGATGATTGGCTTATGGATACTATCAATCTTGCTTGTGTATGATTGATGGGCATGCCCCACTCAAACCCTATAACAATTATATGCATTCTAAAAATAAACTGAGCTACTGGATGACGTCCTGAGGTGGGTCTCCAGCCAGTTCTCTCACCAGCTCCCGGGGTCTGTGTGTTGATTCTGCGTCTCTACCCCCTGGCAACAAGGTAGCCGAGCAATTAATTGACTGGAACCACAGCAATGTATAATTATAATATACCAATAAAAACATGAAAGAGGTGAAAATATTTTAAAGAAAGAGTTGGGATTCAAGCCCATGTCATTCAAAATTAAAGGACATAGTCCTTCTAATATAACCCATTGATAATGACTACAAAGACCTGTGTAAGAGAAAATAAATCTATTTGACTTTTCACTCCAAATGGTGGCTAAGTGTTTTCATCACATCTACTTCCTAGACCTAAGCATCAGGCTTGTGTAATTACTTATTGAAATCTCTACTTGGATGATGATTAAATTTCCTATATTCAAAATCATGCTCCTCATTTCCCACACTCGTTTAAAAATTGATCAGTCAACAAACCAAAGAAATCCGAAATCCTCTAGTGTCTCCAATATCCAAACATTACTCCACTAATTGACCTTTTCTTTAAGTCACAAGATGAAAATGCACACTAATATTCTCTTTTCCCTCAATCACACACATCCAACCTATGTTTTGCATCTCTATACTTCCACTATCTTCAGCATAGTCAATGCTGCCATAATATCTTACCTGAGCTATGATAAAAGTCTTCAATTTGTCTTTCTTCTTCTAATAATACTCCTTATAGCAGCTGGAGTGATCTTTTCAAACAATATCATACTCCTCTCCTTCAAAAGGCCTATAGTGATTTTTTGATATACTTTTTATTTATTCCTTTTTAGAGCTATATACAACACCAAGATATGCCCTGATATAATAAAAAAAAATTGAATACAACCCACTCCAATTCAGTCCCCAGTAGTCCCCATCATGGCACCCCCCACTCCCCTCCCTCCACTCCACTCCACCTCTTCAATCCATTTAAAATTTACTTTTTATCTTTAGTGTCCTGTAATACACCCAGTGCTAGGACCCACTGTGCCACATCCATGCATTCAGTAAGATTTATTTCACTGTTATTCCCTATTTCTGTCCCTATTCCTCCTTAATCCCCTTGGTCTACTCTACTGACATTTCCTCTGTTTTGATGAAATTCCTTCTCCTTTTCTTTTTTTCTTCTCTTTTAGTCCCCCCTCCCTTATTTTGGATTAGCTTCCATATATCAGAGAAAATATTCAACCTCAAACTTTTGGGGATTGGCTTATTTCACTTAGCGTGATAGTTTCCAGTTCCATCTATTTACCAGCAAATGCCAAAATGCCATTTTTCTTATGGCTAAATAATATTCCATTATGTATACATACCACATTTTCTTTATCCAGTCAACTGTTGAAGGGTACCTAGATTATCTCCGTATCTTGGCTATTGTAAATTGTACTGCTATGAACATTGATATGGCTGCATCACTGTAGTATCCTGATTTTAAATCTTTTGGAGTAGTGGTGTAACTGGGTTGTATGGTGATTACATTCCTAGTCTTTTTTAAAAATATTTTTCTTTTGTAGTTTTAGTTGGAGACAATATCTTTATTTTATTTATTTTTATGTTTGTGCTGAGGATTGAACCCAGAGTCTCGCAAGTGCTAGATGAGTGCTCTATCACTGAGCCACAAACCCAGCCCCTCCATTCCTAGTCTTTTAAGGAATCTTCATACTGCTTTCCAGAGTGGCTGCACTAATTTCAAGTCCTACTAACAATGTATGAGTGTACCTTTTTATCCACATCCTCATCAACATTTATTATTATTTATATTCTTTATAAGTGCCATTCTCATTGGAGTGAGATGAAATCTCAATGTAGTTTTAATTTGCATTTCCCTAATTGCTAGAGATGTTGAACATTTTTTCATATATTTGTGACCGTTACTTGATATTAAATAAAATCCAAACTTTTCCATAGCTTCCAAGTCCCCCTGCATGATTTGTTACATCTCAAAATTCATTTCATATAACACTTTTTCTTTTATTCCTTCACTCCAACTTTTAATTTCCACTTGTTCCTTCTATTTCAGGGTTTGGAATTCTGTTTGAATTCATGTCCCTAATTTTTCAACTATTATTGTTATCTCAGTTTACTGTTGCACATCTGAGTTCCCCCCAAACAATTCTCAATTAGAATGTAGGAAGGGGAATTGAACCCATAGTTTTGTGCATGCTAAACACACACTCTACCACTAAACTATGCTCCCATTCTAGCAGGTAGAAATGTTTTTAAAAAGTGTTCACATGACTAGACTGGGAAAATGACAAGGCACAGGGTAAAGATAAGCTATAATACAGTTACTCCAAGGCCTCAGGAGATTCCAGGAGGAATTCTCAGGCTCAATTGCTGAGAGCCACAGCTGAGTCGGAATGGCCTCTGGCATTTTGCCAATAGTATTGATTGACAGGCGAGGCTTTACTATCCGCTACTTTGTAGTTCTCACGCTACTCTGGAGTTCTCGTGGGGATTCCCAGGGATTCCCAGAGAGTTCCCATTGGTTGGGGAAGTGCAGGAGGAGGGATTTCCGGAGGATATTTCTGGCTGCTGGTTCCTGGACAAGCCGCGTGGCATTAGGGAGGAGTTCCCGGGAGCGTGTGTGGAACGTGCTAGTGGAGTTCAGAAATAAAGTTTGTTCCTGCTTCAGTGGCTCGTGATTTGAGTGCCCAGCCAGACTGCGGCACTCAATGTCTCCGCAAAGTCGAGGGACAAGGCCCTAATACTACCATGTTGAAAGGTAATTAGATTTAGGTATCCCAAAGAGGACCATGAACTTGGTTGTTGTGGCTCTCTTCAGTCTCAGAAATCACAACAAAGGTGACAGCTGAGAAATGTTAGCTGAAGCTGTCAGTGACATAACAGCCTCTCTATAATTAGGGAGTAAGTCTTTCAGTCTAGAGGGTGGCATCTGAACAGAAAAGTGCATCATGTGGGAGCCAAATACATTCTTCCCTTTTTCACTATTTTAGTGAAAATTTTCCTACTTTCTGATGATCAGAGTCAAATGTTCATTGCCAAAATGCTGATTACTCTTGTTTATCTGCTGGTCTCTCAGACAAAGGGTTCAAAGCAGTTGGGTAGCAATCAGTTTATATTTCAAAGGGGCTCTTGGAACGCCTTCTTCTGGGGAATTATCTCCCAGAGGCCACAGTCTGAATGACAGATGCAAATATTTTCCAAATGTATAACTGGGAGTACTGGTAAATAAGTCCAGTCCTATTTCTACTCCTTTGTTTCCAATCATGTATACTACTTGCTGAGGACAAATCACCATACAACAGTCACTTGCTTTAGTATGTATCCTGCATCCTTGAGGACAACACCTCATTCTTACAAGGTATTCACTTCAGACAATTGCCTGAAATATGCCTTTACCAAGACAATAAGTTATTCCCTCGGGTTAGCAGGTTCTGAATGTGATAGGCCAGTGTATTATTCCATGGTTGTAGTTTCACCACTGTGCTTTCTTTGTGGCAAAGTGAATCTTTATGTGACACTTTGTGGGATCCCATACCAGTGAGATGTGTGGTTGGCCGAAGCTCTATAAGTAAACTATAAGTAGGAAAGGCAAAAATTCTACCAGGAATAAATTTTTGATTCATATCAGGATGAAATGAAGCTTCTTTCAGTCCAATGCATTAATCTAGCTTCCAAGTGATCTGGTTTCCTTAAGAAATGGTGATCAGCATTATGCTTTTTTGCTGACATGCTGGATATTTGGCAGTAGCAGTAGCAAGATAAGCCATGGTGAGAGCTTATGCTTTAAGTTTATCCTGTACCCTTGCCATTGCAGGTGATTATGATCACTGACAAAAGGCTGGCTGATGCTCACTGGTTCAATCAGTTTGTCTAGCTAGTTATTTACTGCCTCTCCTTTGGCATATAATCTCTGCTGAATGTTAACATTTACAAAGATCTTCACATTTTGTTCTGATTCCTGTATTTACATCACATGCCTCAATCCTAGAATTCCTTGTCCCCAATCTTCCAGTCTTTCTTCTTCTAGGACCCTGGACTAATTGTCTAGAACATTTATTCTTGCCTATGAGTTCAGCAATCTGGGGCCATGCTACACAAAGCAGATGACCATGCGAATGGTCTGAAGCTTTGTCCTTTTGGGGGAATTCCTCTTCATCCTTCAAGGCTCATTATTTGGGGCAGCAGTGTAGCTGCTAAGTTCTGGCTTCTACCCATGTACCAAGATGAGCTACCTATGGACAAAGCTCAAGCTTTTTCCTTGAGTTGGTTAAGGTGGATTCCTAATATAGCCATAGCTATGAGCTGAGAAAGAAGCACTGATGAAACTGGGGTAGAAGATATGAGGATCTAGACTCCCTGCTTACACAGCTTACTCATGTCCTTTGATTCTGCTCATGTTCAATCCTTTAGGTATTACTTCTATAATGGATTGCTGCTAGCCTTGCCTGTGCTTACTAATTTGGTAGATCTAATGAAATCCAACTCAAAATGGTTAGCCTGAACAAATGGTTATTTGACATGCCATGTTTAGCTGCTTCATCTCTATCAAGGCCAATAGCAACATCATCAACTATTTGTGAAAGATGGCTTTCTCTGATTCATTTGATGATGGCATGGCCTTGATCCAGAACTCTACTAATGCTTAACCATAAAAGCAATGATACATTTTTCTAGTAGGACACCACTAATACCATAAAGTCAGCTTAATTGTAATGTCCAAGCAGCAGGAGTGCTTATACATGGGTCTGCTGCAGAGCCTTTCTGACTCTGGACTATACTCAAAATTGGCAGCCTTTGTGTCACTTCATATCGGAATCAAATTAGTATCAATAGGTATAGAACATGCTGCTTTCAAAATGGTTTGGAAGTGTAGTGTCCCATAAAAGCTTGTGTGAGAGACAAGAAGGTTTGGAGGAGACATGGTTGGGTCATAGCCTTAATCTAATCAGTGAATTAATCCCTGATGGGATTAACTGAGTGGTGATTGGAGATAGGTGGGGTATGGCTGGAGGAAGTGGTTCATTTGGGGGTGTGGCTTTGGGGCATATATTTTGTACTAACAGAACCCAGACTAATACTTCCTAAAGATTTTACTAATGTGTCCCCAAATCTTTATAGGTTTTATCCTACCCCTTCTCAGAATACATGTCTTACCAAGGCCTCCAAATATATTTGTCATGTCTTGCTTATCTGGTCCAATTAAAATGATGTCATCAATACAGCGAATCAGAGTGATGCTCTGTAAGATGAATAGCTAGTCAAGTTCCCTTCAGATTATATTAGGACAGAGAGCCAAGGAATTTTCATAACCCTGAAAAAGTTAAGTGTTGGAAAAAGGAATTTTCTCAAATCAATGGCACTGTGTCATATCCTTAGGCTGTGTTAATGGCGTATCACAGGTAAAAGATGCCACATCTGGCACAGCAATTGCAATTAGGTTGACTACTAAGTTTGTAAGAGATCCATTCTCATCCCTCAGAACCTGTCTGGATGGACTTTTGCAAGGAACAAAATGTTGAGTTAAATCATAATATAATGAGAGACCACTACTTATACATTGCTTAAAGATAGCTCTTCTAGGGCTGAGGTTATAGCTCAGTGGTAGAGCACTTGCCTAACATTTTCGAGGCCCTGGGTTTGAGCCTCAGCATCACATAAAAATAAATAAAATAAAGGTATTATGTCCAACTACAACTAAAAAATATTAAATAAAAAATCTTTTCCACTCCTCCAAAAATTAATTTACCATCTTGACCAGTGGAATTAGGTAGTTTCAAAGAATTACACATGACCTTCCCTAGTACAACAGTTCTTCCCCAGAGGCAAGGAGTCATTGTAGAAATTATTCCAACTTCCAAATATTTATTTTCCAAGGATACATTTGACAACTGTGTAAATGCTCACCAGGTGGATTCTAATGTACCCTTATAAACTAGAAAAGGGTCTAAATTCCATTTATTGTCTATCCTGCATGTATTCCTGGCCCTAACAAGGAGAAAACGATGTTTCTTTTGATCTCTAAGTATGGTTATCCAAGCAAATAGCTTCCCTTTGCAAATGCACAACCATAAATGGTAACCATTATCACATTCATTTGCTGTGATGATTCAAGGAGTTTCTCTTTAACAACTAAGCCCTTCCTCTGTCAACAGACATCAGCTCTGAAACCTGGAAACTATGGAAAGATCATAGACTGATATTATGTGCCTGTACTCCAACTCCTGATGATCCACTTTCTTCTGATTGCATGGCTTGGGCAGTACCTTTGCTGGCTGTCCATCTACCTTGCCTTAAGGGAACTATGTATCAATCATCATTTGTGGATCAAGTTCTCCAGACTACCACTCAATACTTGTTGTTAGAAAAAGTGTTCATGCCTGTGCCACCAACCAGTGTCTATGACTTTAGAATCATCATTTTCACTGCTATCAGTCCAGTTCTGAGGTAGTAATTCCCCTTGCTAACAGCAGTTTTCAATGATGCTGATGTTCCTCTTGCTAGTACATTTTTTACTGCTTGGACTGTCAAAATGTTGACTTGGGATGTAGTCAACTGAATGCTTGACTGAGACTAGAAGACTTGACTTCCAAAGAGACTCACTCCTCTACAACCGCTCTGGTTAGGACCTTAAGAAACAGCAGCGAAAAAGATCACTAAAACATGTACCATCACTTCTGTAGGGTCACACAGGCCAGCTGAAGTCAGTGTAGGGGAGGAAGGCACAGGGTGGTAGTACAGGCAAGGAAAAGAGGATTGCTGGGGGGCATCATGAAAGCTGCCAATTAGAAACCACTTCTAATGATTCATATCCTTCTACATGCAAAATACCTTCACCTGCTCTCAGCTGAAGCATCAGCTCAAAGACCAGATTTCTGGTCAAATCCAGGAGTGAATGAGACTCTTGTGCTATTGTTTCTTGAAAATATTTTCTAGACTTTAGTTCCTCTAAATCTGACGGCCTGTAAAACAAACATGAAATCTTTCATTCTTCACTCTTCCCCACAAACCTAATATAAAATAGTGGGATTAACATGTTACCCACTACACACACCTTCTTTCAAAAAGGGGAAAACAAGAAACACAAGAGTGAATAGAAATTCTGAATCCATTCCTTGGTATGCTGGCAGTACTTTTATTAAGACTCAAGATCAGAGAATGATTCCCCATGCTCTTGGCTCCACCTTCCGGGACTCTTCTTAATTATGCTTCCTTTTCCATGAAAGGTAGCCCTGTCTGAAGCCAAGTTCTTTTCAGACTGCTTTCCACCTGTAGAAGTTTGAAGGCCAAAAGGCCTCTTTTAATTTTGTACTTTCTGTCATTTCAAGTTGGTACAATTTCTAGCAAAACTTCATATAAAACATTGGGTTCAACCTAAGCCACAAAAGCATCTGCACAGATATATTAAGACAATCTTTCTCTACCTTTGTTTTCTGCTGAAGCTCCTAATAGATAATTCTCTAAGTTGTTAGAATTTCTATTATATGATTGTATAATCCTTTGAGGCACCATTTTGTATCTTTTTGAGGTTTATGACAAAATACTTTTTACAATTTTGGCTTTCAAAACTTTAAATCATGTTTTTCTGACAGAGACTGAGATTTGATCTTTGATTCAAAGATTTTTTTTTAAATTTCAACAGCATCCACCATTTGGAGAAGCTAGGAATTATCAAAACCAATTCTTGGATTCTTTATATTTTACATTTCTTTCTTGAGTTTGTCTCCTCTCACATTTATTGCCTTTTCCCCTAAGGCAACAAGAAGAAGTTAGGCAGTTCCTTCACCAATTTTCCTGGAGACATCATTAGATCAATCAACCAGTTCATTAGGTACATTTTCTGTTTCTCATTACTACAAGTAATGATGTTGACAAACTACTAATATGTAATGAGGAAGCAATCTGAGAGACCAATATTCAAGCTTAAATTTCTTTTATGACTTAGGCTTGGAAAATAATCCTGCCACTTCTGAAGTTTTTGACTGACCACCAGGTCAGCCTTATTCAAAGGCATGAAAATTTGAAGATGTAGGTCATTGGAGGTCATCTTGGAGGCTGTGTGTTACATCTTATAACATAATTCAAGGTATTTTCCTAATGGCCAGAAGTGTGTATGGGTTGTCTTGTGGGGCAAAGGCCACTGCAGCATATTGAAAAAAGTGGAGAATGAAAACTACTTCTTTAAAGGAAGGAGTAGATCATTTCTGTAGGTTGAAGGTTAAGGAGAAAATATGAGTCAGAATTTGGGGTCCTAGATTTCTCATTCTAATCAAGGCTTCATGGTGGCAAGAGAAGATATAACATTCTCTAGAGGTCTCTTATTCTTTTTTTAAAAAAAAAACCTTTATTTTATTTATTTTTATGTGGTGCTGAGGATCGAACCCAGTGCCTGGCACATGCTAGGCAAGTGCTCTACCACTGAGCCACAACCCCTGCCCTAGAGGTCTCTTAGACTTATGAGTAAGTGTAGAGCTTAGTTTTCAGATTTTTCTGCTCTTTGGTTGTTGAGGATGAGAACTTTTTATATTATTTCTGGTAAGCTCACTAGATTTTACACTAATAATATATGGTCTTTCATTTTCTCCAGTGTGTCACTTTTCCCTAACAATAGTACCCAATTACATGGTGTTTATAATTATTAATTATCCCATATTTTTCAAATTCTTGATACATGTCACCAACTAGCAATACCCTTCTTTTCCCAGGTATACCATCTCAATTCATCACCTATAAACATTGTATGGCTACCTTCTACCACAGTCTACTTCTCACCATCTGCTTTCTCAGTCAATTCTGGGTACCAATAATCACTATTTAGGTTCCATTTATGTAAGACAGAGATTGGCATATAGGAGTGCTCTTGGGTCCAACATCTATGTGAAGAAGGGAAGGATACAGATTTAGGAGACAGAATAGTTGGACTGCAGTACAGTAATAACAAAGTTAAACTGACAAAGAGTTATGTAGCTTGGATGACCATTCAGAACTGACCTGAGCTGGAGGAAAGAGCTGGGCCTTTGTATCTCCATTTTGAGCAGTCATTTGGTTTAAGCTGACCCAGAAATAGCCTGATTTGGGGTGAGATGGTTCTACTCAGCTGAGGTTATTTTTATAGAGGGTGATCAGCATTTACAATGACCATATTTTCATTGGATAACCTACCTGAAATATTTCTCCTTTCCATTCTATTTCTACATCCTTTTTATTTTCCTCATGAAATTTATCATATATTGTAATTATCTTGTTTATTTAATTGCTAACTTACTTTTACTTACACTAGAATGTAAGTTCCTCAAGCACATTGACCATAACTTGCTGTTTCACCAAGAATGAATGAATGAATGAAAAAGACCCAGGGTCTTGGTTTCTTCTGAACTTTGTTATGATCGTAGATATGCAAGTCTTAGGGAAATATGGGGAGCAGTGAAGTATTTGGCAATTAGATGAGGTTCTCAGGGGCAATCAAGAAAAGAATAGAGAAATAAAAGCCGATTTGGGGAAGTCGTCACAGCCGGTGTGTTTCTTGAGCAAATCTCATCCATCATTCATCTATATTATAGGTTATAAATATTCACAAAAATGATATGAAAAATTCTCCTGACACCAGGAAAGACTGAGTTTTAATCTGGGTTAAGGTAACCAATATAGAGACATCATATTGCATAATAAAGGCAGAGGGGACCATAAGAGTATTAAACATCTCACAAAGATAGCCAAATTTTCGAGAATGCTTTGGATATCACTAAGCTATGGAGTTAGGGGGTGGGTTGTTTAAGCAGATCTTTGAGAGGTGAGGAAATGCCAGAAAACCTATTTATCTGAATACTGAACACCTGAAGATGATCCAAATAAACTGAGAGGGCCCACCCCCACCCCCAATCATATGCCCAGGCAGATTACAAATAGATGAATAAAAAATATTTGTAACCAGAAATTTATGTTCACATATGAATATAAAATATTTGTGACCAGAAATTTATGTTCACATATTCAAAACATCAAGCTCCACTAGACCCTGCATTTTAAATGAAATAATTTATAGAGTAGACAATTACAGTTTATAGGCAATATGATTTTATTCTGTAGGAAGAAGAAAGATGTGACTTTTTATAATATACTGTATAAATTTCCTTTTGATATTTCCCAAAAGAAGTAAACACAATGACTACAACCTTTTATTTGCACCTAATCTTTTTTCTTGGTATTTCTAATAATGAACATTTACAATGAATGTAAGCTAAATATTAGTTTCATTAAGAAAAAGAGGTATGTGAAATAATACCTTATGCAAGTGTTTAATCTGAATACCTGCTACCAAATCAGTAGGGTCAGCTTCAAAATACTTGTTTTCAATTGTCTCATGATGTTGAATTGGTTCAAGTTGTTTTTTAGGTGGTTCCCCAAACCAGTAAGAGTGCTAAGAAGGGAATAAAAATATCATCACTGTAATGGCCCTGAAAATGGAAACATTAGAAAACACAAATGTATTTCTATAATCCATTTTCTGTACTCCATCTCAATATAAATGTTAGCAGGTATTTTTATTGAGATATATTCTAGAAAATTCCTTGGATTAAAATTTGAAGCTTTATATATAACCAGAGATATGAAAAATTGTACTGTATACATGTAATAAGAATTGTAATGCATTCTGCTGTCATTTTTTAAAATCAATTAAAAAGTGGGCTAAAAAATAATTTGAAGCTAATTGGTTATAATTTGAATCCAACAGTATTCAGAGCAGGATATTAAAGTCCTAACTGTTCAAGGGAGAAAATATGAAAATTGCTCTAATACTAGGTTATAGTAAAAGAATTATATCACTTTCTGCCTGATCTTCTCTGAACAATATGTGAATCAAATATTAAGCATCAAACATAATTTTAAATGTTTGTATTGCACATTATGAAAACTTGGACATAAAATGTCAAAATTGAATGGAAAAGTATGAAAGCTCTCCAACCCTTTTCTATCATTTTGACCCCCCACAAAAAAGGATATGGAAAAATAATAGAAGGCAAGATGTTCATGCTTCCCATTTTTCTATGATTCTGACTAAGAAACCTGGCTAACCAAGGAAATAAAGCAGATTGTGAGTACATAGACAACAGACATACACACACACACACATACACATACATATATATATATATACACACACATGCACACATTTATATAAATACATGGGGGCTTAGCATACATTAGGAAAAAGCTAAAACAAATTAGTGAAGTTGGGGGGGTAGGTAAGAATAGTTCTTTCACCTCATCTATTGATTCAATTATAGACAGTGCAAAATTAAATTATAATGGTTTTTAAGATATTTTTTAAAAACACCTCATAAGGACTATAGCTCTTTGAATAACAAGCATTAGAACTCACCTTCAAGAAAAAGTTCCATGGCTTGGGCACACCATATTGCCCTAGAAAGACAGCTTCTATATACCAGGTCACAAGACCATATAAGAAAGTATCAAATAAAAACATTCCCAGCACATATGCAAATAAAAAGTTGTCCAGATTGGCTGATGAGAATATGTTATTCCATTTAATTCCCGTTTCTAAGACATAATAGAAGACATTTAATTAGAGGCCAAATGAGACTAAAACAGATATCCTGCTATATCATAATTAAATAGTGGCACTTTCTAGAGATTACTAGTAGAATCAACCACTTTCTTACACCCTTAGAATTTAGATTGCCCCAGAGGGCATCTGAGTAAGTACTCATGTAAAGTGTCTCTCATTATACCCAAACAAATAATTAGAAATGATTGAAACAAAAAGAAAATACAGGGATGGGGGAAGCTCAAAGAAAAATAAGCAGACCTTCAGGGTAAGATGGTGGCTCCTCTCTCTCCACCTCTCTTCATGCTAAATGTTTACTGGTTATATAATTCTGGAAAAACAATCATGGAAAGGTAGGGACAGATACTGACTATAGGATAGAAAACTAGAAGTGCTTTGCATGTCCACTGCACTAACAGAAAAAGGAAAAAGGAGGCCACTAAATGTAGAGTGTTATTTCCCACAATACCACTAGATAGCAAGTGACAAATCCAAAAGTAAAAGGAAGCAGTTCTACCAGACTTGCAGTAAATTTTTGGAGAGAATGTGAAAACATTAATATTACACTATAGGTATTGGTATAATGTAATACAAACTTTTGAAGGACAGTTTAGTGATATTAATCAAAATTAAAACTGTGAACATCCACTAAGATAGTAAAGATAAACCTACTAAAATATGGCAAAATTTACAAAGTAAAATACTCACTGTTTGATTCTGCATCAAGCAGGAATTTAAATCCCAGGGCCATTGCAACATTACAGCTGAGGCAGAAAATCAGCTTCTGCTTCAATGTCATCTGTCCAGCATTGACAAGGAGTCTAGTAGCTGGAAGGTAGGTGATAAAGAAAAGGAAACCGCCCAAAGCAACAGCAAAATTGACTGCAAGCAAGAAGGAAAGTATAAGGCAAATTTAAGTAGGTTTCAAAGATATGTTTTTTTATAAAAGTACACTAAAATAAGCTCTATGAGAAATAGAAATTTGTTTTGTTTACCAATACGTCCTTTAGCACATAATAACTGAAACACAGTAGGTGCTCAAAATATTTTTCAGTGAAAAGCCTGAAATGAAACACATGAGGAACTTTTTTTCCCCTGAAATTTATCATTCTATATGTAATGACTGGAAATTTTAATGGAAATTTATACTTTTATTTATTACCACTCATCATAAGAAATTTTAAATATAAATACAACTACTGGCATAATTAGAATATAACTAGAGTGTGTTTTCAGGCATTATGAGGGGACAAGGAGGAGTCCTGTATAGAGAAAGACAAACTTGGTATAAAAAAGCCAAATATGAGGAAAAAAATGTTCTACATCTCTAGCAATTAAATAAATTCAAATCAAAACTAGAGTACTAAAACTTCCAAAAATGTGATTCTGATTTTCAGAGTTACCACATACATATACTAGAACATGTAAAAAATTAATGTTTTAATCAAAACTTATTAAGCATGCAAATAAACAAGAGTATGGCCAATTCACTAGAAAAAGAAAACTATCCTTGAGGAAGTCCAGAGGTTGGACTTATTAAACAAGACTAAAATAAACTGTCCTCAATATGCTCAAATACCTAATGGGGGAGGAGAAAAATATTGAATAAATGAGATATTAATGTTAAAGTGATATAAACTGTAAAAGAGAACTAAAAAGAAAGTCTAGGACTTAAAATAAAATAACTGAAATAAAAATTTATCAGAGGGGTCTACCAGCATATTTGAGCAAAGAAAAGAACTGGCAAAGTTGAAAATAGTATAATTAACATTATACAATCTCAAAGAACAAAAATAAAAAAGAATTAAAAATTAGCAGAGCCTAAGAGACATCAGAGGAACCAACATATGCAGAGAAAATGGAAAGGGCTGGAGAGGTTATTTGAATAAATATGGTTGAAAATGTCCCAAATTTTGGGGCAGGGGAGATAAATCTAAACATTCAAAAAGTTCAACTTCAAGGAGGAAAAAAAACCAAAGAAACTTACACTGAGACTCAGTTAAAATAAGAATGTCAAAAATCAAAGACAAAAAGAGAATGCTGAAAGCAGGGGGTTAGAGGTATAGCTCAGTGATAAAACACTGATAACCCATGAGGCCCCGGGTTAAATCCCCAGTGGGGAGAGCATCAAGTAGTAAAAGAGAAGCATATTATAATGTTCAAGAGTGATTTCTTTTCAGAAATATAAAGGCCAAAAATCAATTGGGTAACATTTTTAAAGTGTTGAACATAAAAACAACACAAAAAACACCTTTTCAACTAATAAATTCTATATGAGAGAACCATATGCTTCAAAAATAGGGAGACTTCCAGTTCCATGAGTAATGAGTTTAGAAGCAGTATCACATCTAATGAGCACTAAAAAACAGAAATGCACAAACACAAATCCACTTTCTTGTTTTCATCTTTTCAAGAAGGGAGAACACATAACAAATCACTGGCCTCAAGACCGGAGACAGACTGGTAAATATAGGAAATCATGGCTTACTGAAGCAGACACCAGCAGAAACTGTGGAGAGAAGCAGTGTTGGGGCTGGAAATCCTGAACTGTCATTAACATGTTACTTGAGGCTCAGTGTAGTTAAAACTAAGACTTAAAGATTCCAGGAGGATTCAGCCAAGGGGGAAGGGACCACAATATTGTGACATTAACCTCCAGAGGATTCAATGGAAATAAGTGGGGAAAAGTGCAAAGCGTACTGCATACATGGCATACTTTAAGGGCGTCTGAGTGGCAGGCCACTCCCCTTATGCTAGGTGCATGAGCGGCAAACCGCTTACCCTGTAGGCACAGCCCTGGGTGTGAGGCCATGTGTTGCAGTCCTGGGGCTTTGCTCCACGGCCCACTTCTCCACTATTCTTGATTATTTGATTGTTCGCTGTAAGAACAATTAGCAAGAAATTGTATTGGTAGCTGCCTAAAATCTGCCTAGCTACTGCCTGAGTATTTATACCTGGTAACTGCAATAAAATCAGACCTGCTTCCATCTCGGTCTCCAGAGGTCTTGATTAGCAACTCTGCAGCCACACTTTCCTCTACCCTGTTCTGTGGACCTCCTCCCTGGATGAGAGAGAGAGAGTCCACGTAGCTGGTGCCCAAACAGGGACTTGAGGTAAGCCTGCAAGAAAGGGTGTGGTCCCTCACAGAGTGGTGAGGAAGGGGAAATGAGGAACCTACTGAGTTCCACCAAAAACTCGCAGCTGCAAGTACTGCATACTCTCTTTGATACTAGAGATTTAACCTTGAAAGGCCATTGTTGGGATACTTTCAGGACCTTGCATCACACTTAGCAACAGAGGGGATCAATGCCCACCATTCACAACCTGGGGCAGTAGTAACTACAGTCTGATTAACCACCGGAGATCCTTCAGTGCAATACCTTACAGAGCAGCTTCAATCAGGGTAATTCTTCTGCACTGCAAATCACCCATGGGAAACACAACCAGATATCTTGTACTCACAGACAACACCAGGATCTTCAATACCTTGAAGAAAATCCAGTAGATGGGAGCTGGTAGATGGTGAACCATAGCAATCATAGGGATACTGCAGAGCCTGCATCCTTCTGCCATAGAAGCAGCCTTGCCACAACACTGCACCCTCTGAGCAATCAGCTGCAGACCCCTGAGCCAACAAACCAGAAGCTGCTGGTTGGAGGTCTTAGCAGCTATGGAATTAGCTCCTGTGACCCACAACTTGGGAGGGAGAGAGCCACACCAAAGACTGATGGACAAATGCTAAATGTTCAAACTGCAATAAAATAAAAACCAACATTCAACAAGAATTTCTTCACCTTGACAGGCTTCACTACAAACAACTCTAATGTCAACTTTGATCATAAAAATGACTATTCAACTGGAACTTTAATTGTTAATCCAACAGTCAACATTGTACTTTGACCCTATTTGAATGTATTTCATCTAATGGTTTAAAGCACTGACTGGAATCAATCTTCCTTCCTATCTTTGTTATCCTAGCTCTAGTTTATACTTGCTTCTCTTACCCCCTACTCATTCTCTTGCATTATTTGCTACTACCTCAAATATACAGTGGGGCATGCCTGTAATCCCAGCAGCTTGGGTGTATATTTTGTATCTGGAGAGTGGATCTGCTTTCTGATCACCAAGTGAGCTGCTTCTCTCTGCCACACTCCTACTTTATGATATTCTGCCTCAACTCAAGCCCTGAGGAATGAAGTAAGCCTTCTATGGACTAATACATCTAAAACCATGAGTCCTCAAATAAACTTTTCCTCCTAAAATTGTTCTGGTCAGATCCTCTAGCCAAAGCAGTGAAAAAGCTGACTAAAACATATGCTGTCTGCATGAGGAACACCTCACAGACAAAACACCCACAGACTGAAGGTGAAAGGATGGGAAGAAATAAAACACTCTCATGGGGCTCATAAACCAGCAGGGATAGCTATTCTCATGGGTAGCTATTTTCATATCAGATAAAATGGACTTCAAGCCAAGATTTATCAGAAGAGACAAAGATTACTTTGTAGTTATCAAATACAACTAATAATATGGACCTAAAAGACATTTATAGAATATTTCATCCATCAACAACTGAATTCACTTTCTTTTCAGCATAACATGGAAAATTTTCTAAAATATATCATATTTTAGGTCACAAAGCAAATCTTAGCAAATATACAAAATAGAGATAATACCATGCATTCTATCAGATCATAATGAAAGTAGAAATCAGTGATAAGATAAAATAGAAACCACTCTAACACTTAGAGACTAAACAACATGCTTTGGAATAATAAATTGATAGCAGAAGAAATAAGAGGGTAAATAAAAAAATTCTTATTTTAGAATACTGATATAACATCTCAAAATTTCTGGGACAGTATGAAGGCAGACCTAAAAGAAAAGTTCATAAAATTGAGCTATATATTAAAAGAATGGAAAGATACAAAATAAATAATTTAATATTACATCCCAAGGTCCTATAAAAAAGAACAAATCAGGGCTGGGGCTGTGGCTCAGTGGTAGAGAGCTTGCCTTGCATGTATGAGGCACTGGGATCAATCCTCAGCAACACATAAAAATAAATAAAGATATTGTGAGTTCATCTACAACTAAAAAAAATTTTAAAAAGAACTATCAATATCAAAATCAGTAGAGACAGGAAATTATTAAAATCAGAACAAAAATCAATGGAATTGAGATTTTAAAAAATACAAAAGATCAATGAAATAGAGTTGGTTTTTGAAAGGATAAACAAAATTGATAAACTCTTAGCCAAACTAACCAAAAGAAATAAGGGAAAAAAACTCAAATTAACAAAAGCCAAGATAAAAAAGGAAATATTGTTGGGGTTTTAACTCCTGAGGTCATAGAACGTACACCCTGAAGAATCCAAATGCAGAGTTCCTGTTTACTAGCCAAAGCCAACGAGGCTGGAATGCCGAATGTGGCAGTACAGCAATAACTTCTCACCCTAGGCTAATTCTTGTGGGGCACAATGATCCCGGTTAAAGATAAAAATAAGGCCCCAACTGTTCTACCTGCTACATACTTTAGGTGTATGTTTCCTGGGATTTTATGAGAACATATCCTGTTTTGTCACTAGGAAAAAAAAATGTTTTCTTAATACCAGCAATCAAGTTAGTTGTTTTCAATATATTATGCCATAATTAATATTTAACCTCATATTGATCTAGAAAAGATTTGTGTGCAATTACAAAGCAGTCTGCAGCTTAGCATTCTCCCTCAGTAAACAAATTGTCAATTTTAAGACTCAAGAGTCTTCATGTGTAATTGTGGGACCAAATGCTCAACAATAGTTCAGTGGCAGCAAATTATCACCACAGACATTACAGAGGATCATCAGAAACTATTTTGAGGCCAGGCACTGTGGTGCACTCCTGCAATCCCAGTAGCTGAATAGAGGAGGCAGAAGGACCACGGGATTCAAAGTTACCCTCAGCAAAATCAAGGCACTAAGCAGCTCAGTGAGACCCTGTCTCTAAATACAATACCAACCAGATCTGGGGATGTAGCTCAGTGGTTTGGTGCCCCCGAGTTCAATTCCTGGTACCAAAAAGATGAAAAAATAAATAGATAAATAAATAACCCATTTTGAAAATTTATAGTTCAATAACGTAGAAAATCTTGAAGATATGGATAAATTCCTAAAGGCATATGACTTACCCAAATTGAACCAGAAGGATATTAAAAAAACAGATATATTTCAAGTGATGAAATTGAAGCATACATCAAAAGCCAACCAACAAAGAAAAGCCCAGGACTGGCCAAATTCTCAGATGATTTCTATCAGATCTTTAAAGAACTAGTAGCAATTCTCCTAAATTATTCCATGAAATAGAAAAGAATGGAACCCTTCCAAACTCATTCTATGAAGCCAGTATCACCCTGATACCAAAACTAGACAAAGACACATCAAGGAAAAAAAACTTCAGACCAATAACTTTGATGAACATATATGCAAAAATTCTTAATAAAATATTGGCAAACTGCATATAAAACACATTAAAAAGATAGTGTGCCATGATCAAGTGGGTTTCATCCCAGTGATTCAAGGTTGTTTCAACATCCAGAAATTAATAAATGTAATTCACCACATACACAGACTTAAGGAGAAGAATCACATGATTATATCAATAGCATTTGACAAAGTATAACACGCATTCATGCTTAAAACTTTAGAAAAACAAGGGATAGAAGAGACTTACCTTAACATTATAAAGGATATATGACAAACCCAAGGCCAACATTATCCTAATTAGAGAAAATCTGAAAGTATTTCCTCTAAACACAGGAACCAGACAAGGATGCTCACATTCACCACTCTTATTCAACATAGTCCTTGAAATGCTAGCCAGAGAAATGAGGCAAGAGAAGCAAATTTAAGGGATAGGGGTAGAAAAAAAGAGCTCAAATTATTTCTGTTTGCTGATGACATGATCCTATATTTAGAATATCCAAAAACGTCAACCAGAAGACTTCCAGAGCTCATAAATGAATTCAGCAAAGATGAATACACATAATAATTATAAATATATTAATAAACAGAAATATAAAGGCATGATTTGTGAACGTATCAACAAAGACAGTCTGGGGCTTGACAGAAAAGTTTCTGTGCATTACTGAAGCTAAATGGCATTAATTAAAATTAAATCATTTAAGATATTAATTATAGTTTTCCAATTGCCTGTAAGAACAAAAAAAATTATATGAAAAAATAATGACATGGACATTAAAATGGATGATGAAATGAGAAAGGAAAAAGATATGACATGTACAAAACAAATAAAATGGCAGATACAAGTTCATTCTCATTAGTAATTACCTTAAAAAGATTAAAATCTCTATGAAAGGTAAAGGTGACTGAAAGGATTTTTAAAAATCTGAATATACCATTAGTTGAAAGTTAAAGGACAGACGGTACCCCAAGTAAATAACCTAAAGAGACCTGGGTTGGCTATACTAATATCAGACAAAAATAGACTTTAACTAAAACATTGTTACAAGAAATAAAGAAGGATGTTATCAAGAGTTATAAAAATCAGAATGAATTAAGAGATTTTACAGAAAAGGAAACATGACTCATACTAGTAACACATACTAAACTTCCATTAGTAATTGGGAAATGTAGATTTAAATTGCTTCCACATAATCCTCAAAGCACAAGGAATCAATTCTTGTCTTTGTTATTAGACACTGTGCTAGCAAAAAGTATTTAACCCAAAGGTATAAATGAATGGATATTTGTACACACTCACTTTACTTCCTATTTCCATCTTCCAATCCTTAAAAAACATTTCAAAATCCCCCTCTCCCCGCTGGCAGCATTCTTATGTCTATTTTAACCTGGAATATTTTCATCTATGTCTTTTTTATATGTGCACAATGTTCCATCAATTTTCATTGCTGTCTATTCTCTTAAAATGGTTAATTTTGTATCAACTTGATTGTACTATGGGATAGACTAACCATTACTTCTGGGTAAGTCTGTGAGTCTATTTCCAGATGAGATTAGCATTAACGTGTGGATTAAGTCCAGAATATTGTCCTTCTCTGAATGGACAGACATTATCCAATCCATCAAGAGCTCAGAAAGAACAAAAAGGTGAAGGAAGGGAAAATTGTCCCTTTTTTCTTCCTGTCTACTTGACTTGGACATCCATATTCTCCTGCCTCTGGACTAGATTTACGCCACTGGCTCCTCTTGTTTTCAGGCCTTTAAACTACTGGCTTTCCTGGGTCTCCAGTTACAGATTGCAGATTGTAGAACTTCTTGGTCTCCATAATCACACTGAACCAATTCCTTATAATAAATTTTCTTTGATCATCCAAAATATCCTCATTTTTAGCCAACTTCAGTTGTTCTCCGAATAACTCTGACTAAAACAATATTTTGTGTATCTATGCCACAAAGGTCAGCTCTATGAAGCAGGCAATGTATTTCAAACAAACAGCAAACAATAAGCATCTATTAATTTAGTGTAAAAGCCTTTCTCTCACTGGAGCAATTTTTTTTTTGTTTTCTTACTTTTACATAAACCAGGCTCATCATCAGGTACTAGCTGATATTGATCCTTCTAACAGTCTTTCCTGGTGGAAAGATTAGACAGATACAATATGTGAGGTAGCAACTAAAGGTAGAAAAAACACTCAAATATGATCCTACTACCACATATATATTGTGATATACTAATTTTCATTCCCTATACTCTCTTCATTCTTTTTCAAAACATTCCATGTGCATATGACATTTGTCTGTTCAGTAAGAATGTAGAGTAAGGTTTATAAGAAGCTTCCAAATATAATCTGTGTTTTATCACTAATAATCTTTTACATAAGAAATTTTAGACTCACCTTTATTAAAGAATGTACTAATCATGAAGCTATAGAATATTAGGGAGATGGCATAAAACAGCAAAAAGATGAAGACAAGAACTGGGTCACTGTACTGGAAGATTGGTGCAGGTTGGATCTAGCAAAAAATCAGGAACTCTGTTTAATCATCTCTAAGTAGCAACATAACAAAACAAAAAAGAAGCCATGAAATATCGTTAAAACATTTTATTAGTCCTAGTGAAACTATAACACTACTCTGTAAGATGGATCATTAAGAATTCATTTATTAAAGATGGTCCACCCATCTAGGTTTAAAGTACAGTTTGCTGAGGGCTGGGGATGTGGCTCAAGCAGTAACGCTCTCGCCTGGCATGCGCGGGGTGCTGGGTTCGATCCTCAGCACCACAAGATTTAAAAAAAAAGTACAGTTTGCTGAAAGACTAACTGGCATCTGAGTTTCTGCAAATAAATAAAAGCCACATTTTCATTCCCTAGTCACCTTAAGAGCTCCCACCATACTTCTGTTTTCTCTATTAAAGTTTAGCAGTACCATGCTACAGTCAAATAGACACTTGCCTTGAAAAATAAAATTATGCACATATAAATAATGGTCAAAAAATATAAGCAGAGGAATGTGAAGAAATAGGCAGCCCAGATCATCCAATTACTGACTCCTATCATGAGCTGGTACTCCTGCAGAAGAGTTAAAACAAATCAATTATCACGAAAAACAGTATAACCATAAAGAACCCTAGAGTTTTAAAAATGCATTACAAAAATTATATAATTTCATGACCATAATTGAAATGAGTTAAATGGTAGATATTATCTCCAATTTAAAGAGGAGGAAATCAAGACTCAGAATTTCAAATAACTTGATTAAATTATTATTAGTGAGTCTGTAATTCTTATAAGCCCAGAGATTGTTTCCCCAGCAATTTACCTAATACTGATAAGACATGAAGAATACTTAAATAAAGCTATAAACCACATAAATTAATCTTTTCTTCTTTGTATCAAGTCCTCTTCCAGGAGGTAGTAAAGAAATATAAATACAGTTTATTCAGTTATAAAAATTAGAAGCACTAAAATTAATATGAAAAGAGGAAGAAAAGCAGTCATTTTTATCAATAATATATTTTCTTCAGAACTAGTAGTTTATGTGGTATTTTGAGTTTTAACAAAATATTTTAAAAGGATTTAAGAATATAATGTATAAGGCCAATAAGAATTTCAAATGCCACGATTTCATTCTCTTTTAATGATGAGTAATATTCCATTGTGTGTGTGTATGTGTGTGTGTGTGTGTGTGTGTATATATATACACACACACACACATACACACACACACACCATGGTTTCTTTATCCATTTATCTACTAAAGGGTATATAGGTTGGTTCCACATTTAGCTATTGTGAACTGTGCTACTATAAATATCAATGTGGCTGTATACCTGTAGTATGCTGTTTTTAAGTCCTTTGGGTATAAGCTAAGGAGTGGGATAGCTGGGTCAAATGGTGGTTCCATTCCCAGTTTTCCAGAAATCTCCATACTGCTTTCCATATTGGCTGCCCCAACTTGTAGTCCCACCAGAAATGTATGAGTGTGCCTTTTCTCCCACATCCTCACCAACACTTATTGTTGTTTGTATTCTTAATAGCTGCCATTCTGACTGGAGTGAGATAAACTTTTAGAGTGGTTTTGATTTGCATTTCTCTAATTACTAGGGATGTTGAACATTTTTTCACATATTTGTTGACTAATATATCATCTTCTGAGAAATGTCTGTTCAGTTCCTTGGCCCATTTATTGATTGGTTTATTTGATGGCACTTCATTTTTAGCCAACTTCAATAAGGAACCATGTAGGCAGGAATTTTCTAGAAATACAGTTTCCAGTATAAATAGGCTGGCAACTGAATGATCCAATACAATGCAATACCATTACACACTCACCAGGCATGATAAAATTAGAAAAGACCAGTAATACCAAATGCTTGTGAAGATAGGTAGAAAAAAGAATTTTCATGCATTGGTAATGGATGGGTAAACCTATAAAATTTTATTGAAAAACTCAAGCATTAGCTACTAATGGGTGACATGTATAACCTAATATTCAGCAAAAAAGATAAGGAAAATTCATAGGAATATCAGTAATAACAGGCAAATGTTAAACAACCCAAATAATAATGGTCATACCACAGAATCAAAACTTAATTAACTTACACAAAACACATCTACATATTTAGCTAAATGAATCACACAGACACAAAGTTACATATAATACATGTTTCAATTTTATCAAGTTTTAAAAGACAAAATGAACTCATGATTTTAGAAGCTAGATTAGTGCATAACTTCGGGAAAATGTTTTCAAACGTGTACAAAGTGACTCTTAGTGCATATTTTCTTTATAATAAATCCATTCAATCACATGCATGATTTGTGCACATTTCTCTGTATATGTATATTTCAATGAAAAAAAATTTAATTAAAGAATCTTAAAAGCTTGACTGATTGTATAGCATGTTCTGGGGGCATAAAGAAAAAAGTGTTAGATTATACAGGAGAATTAAAGAGAAAACCAAGGAGGTAGAAGTATGAAATTAGAGGAAGAGGCAAGAAAGGAAACTTCACTAATCAGAAGGGAAAGAAATGTATTATAGTCAGAAGAAACAAACATAAATGAAGCATCAAATTATGTCATCATTGGGATTTCCTGAGGTAAATAACAACAAAACGAGAAGTAGAAAGTTGACAAGTTTTAGAAAATGTATATGCTTAAATGAAATGTATTCAAAAAGCAATCAAATAAATACATCCCTAATATTTACTTATGCCAATCTGTGGTTTAGGACAATTAACGTGATAACTAAGTACATGGTAGATTAGGAAGCAAGACAGTGGATATGAAGATGAGTAACAAGAGCCCTGAGTAAAAAACAATGAGAGCCCATCTTTGAAGTGATGCTGCCACAAACAAAGGAAAGGAAGAAAATTGTATGACTCATGATTACATAAAGAAGATAAATGAAAAGGAGAAATGACTGACGACAGTAGCTACACACATAATTACTGATCACTCACTACATGCCAGACACTGTACTACTAAACACTCTACATGTATTTCCTCAGTTACACCTCACAATAGTAACTTTGGATAGAAAAAATTTCATATAACATCTCACTTAATATTGTACTATACTGAAGGTTAGGTTTTATTAATTAAGCTCAATTTAGAAAATAATATAGAAATCTTACATGATGTTCTAGAGTTAATGAGTAATAGAGTCAAAACATGGTTTATAAGAATCCCTGAAACTAAGTAGATACTAATAAATCAATAATAAAGGAGATACTAAGTAGATACTGATAAATAAAATAAAACTAAGTAGATACTAATAAATCATTGAATAAATCATTGGTTAATTGGGTGATAACTGAATTTTGAACTATAAAGTCTCTGGTTTAACACAACATACTCTGGACCAAACTCAAAACTGGAAAAGATTCACTCAAGAAAGCTGAAAAGTTCACTTAAGAAAAAAAATCAGAATCATAGTATCTTGGAATTGGATTTTATCTTAATCAGTCTAGATATAATTTTAAGAGTTCAGATAATTATTTAGTTCAGAAATGTCTTAGAGGGGCATTTAGCATTGCATTTGAATTCTATCAGTAATATTCTTTGGAGTAGTCTTCTGTAACTAAAACTAAAATTCATACCAAGAATTACAATTAAAACAAAATTATGGGTAATTGTCAAAAGTACTTAGCTGCCACTGAAACATAAACATCTACCATTTTGAGTGTGTAGAAATAATATAATCTTCTACATAAATTTGCCCCACAGACTCAAAATTTTCTGTGGAAGCTCTACCTACCACAAGAAAAGTAGAGTTACCTTTAATCGATTTTCCTTTTCCCACACAATGGACTGAATTAAGATAAGATGATTCAAAGAGAAGATACATATGGTTACTAAAGGGATAAAAATACCAGCAAATATATAGAAGAAATCTTGATACTGCATTGGGTATGGAAATCTCTGAACAAAAATTCTAACACCATTAAACAGTTTTTCTGCAGCAGTGCCACTGTGATGTAGCATAATGGCCTTGTCCAAGGCATGTTGCACAAGCAGGAACCCTTCACTGATGTACCCTAAATGAGAAAACAAAGATTAAGTACTGTAGACCAAAAAATAGCTGAGTTGAACAAAAACAAAAGAAAAGCACAATAAAGTATGGTCATATTCTGTCAACAAATAGATCACCTGTACAATAGTGGAGTAGTGGTCATATAAAATTACCTAGTGATGTAGCCATCTTAAGTTTGTGTAAGAACACTCTATAACGATCATGCTGTGAAAGTGTAAAATGCCTAATGATGTATTTTTCATACTTTATTCCAATGTGAAGCCACACATGACTGTATGTCAAAGGCAAACAACATAAGTTAATTTTTGTAACAAGGCTCTTGTCGTAGTCTAAATTTCAGAGCAGCTATCAGAGTTTTGCCACCCAAATACATAATGAGTGTGTTAGCTGTAAATAAAGATAATTTCACTCTTTCCTTTCCAAATGTTATGATGCTTCTTTTTCTGATATTTTCTCTAGAACTTCCAATAATTTGCTGAACAAAACTGATGAAAATAAACATCTTTGCTTTATTCCTGATATTAGGAGGAAATGTTCACTATTTCACCAATAAGCTACCTATGTGCTTTATTAGATTGAGAAAATCTCTTACTGATACTTTGGGTGGAGATATTTTTTTAAATATAGTTTTAATTTTTAAAAAATAAACAGCTTTTGCAGACAAGTTGCAAAGGCAGTACAAGATAATTTATATAGAACAGTTCTGTTGGCAATAAATTTCTACAAGATTTTTTTAAATTTTGTTGTGAGAAAGGCTTTCTTTCTTCTTTGTTAGAATGTTTTCACTGGGTCACCAGATTTCTGGGTTAATGGGTTTTTTCCCCCAACACTTTGAAAATGTCACTCTTTTTGCTTACATTGTTTCTCACATGAAATTAGCTGTGAATTCTCCCTTGTTGGCACAATATAATACCTTCAAGGTTTAACATTTGTAATTGATTTTTTTTCTTTTTAGATATACATGACAGTAGAGTATATTTTGACATATTATATATACATGGAATTTATCTTATTCTAATTAGGATCCCATTCTTGTGGTTGTACATTATGTGGAGGTTCACTGTGGTGTATTCATATATGAACACAGGAAAGTTATTTCAGATTCTTTCTACTGTCTTTCCTATTCCCAACTCCCTTCCCTTCTCTTCATCCCCCTTTATATAATCTGCTGAACTTCTATTCTTCCCCTCCCTCCTTTGTTTGTTGTGTAGCATTTGCATATCAGAGAGAACATTTGCCTTTTGTTTTTTGGGATTAGTTTATTTCATTTAGTATGACAATCTCCATATTAATCCATTTGCTGGCAAATGTCATAAAGTTATTCTTCTTAATGGCTGAGTAACATTCCATCATGTATATATGCCACATTTTCTTTATGCATCTGTTGACATATTATATATACATGGAATATATCTTATTCTAATTAGGATCTAGGTTAGTTCCATAGCTTAGCTATTGTGAGTTGAGATGCTACAAACATTGATGTGGCTGCATCACTGTACTGTAGTATATATTTTAACTCCTTTGGATATATACCATGGAGTGGGATAACTGGGTCAAATGGCGGTTCCATTCCAAGTTTTCTGAGGAATCGCCGTACTGCTTTCCAGAGTGGCTGCACCAATTTGCAGTCCCACCAGCAATGTATGAGTGTACCCCTTTCCCAATAATCTTGCCAACATTTATTGTTGCTTGTCACTGATTTTATATAGTGTGAGCAAGATATGACTAAATGGGGAGTTCTATTTGTTTGCTTCTATTTTAATCCTGCTTGATGTTCTCTAAGCTTTTTTGGGGTTTGTGGTTTAGTGTCTGTCATCTTTTAGAAAATTTTCAGTCATTAATTCCTCAAAAAATTTTTGCTCTATTCTTTCTTACTTCTCCTTTTGGTATTTCAATCTTATATATGTTCAACCATTTGATTTAATCCATAGTTTTTGTTTAAGGAACTCTTCACATAGCTTTGTTAGTCATTGTTCTCTGTATTACATTATATACAAATATTTTTTTCACAACTAACTAGTATAATTCTAAGTACGGAAATTTCAACTCCATTTATATACATTTATTCTCCTTCATTTATAATAGAATTGTCAATTTTTTTTACTTATAATGTGAACCACATTCACCAGTGTTAAAATTTTTGCTTCAACCATCAAACATACTTCAGAAAATTCAAGAAAAATCTATTATATTTATCCATATTTTTGCCTATAATATTCTTCCTTCCTTCCTGATGTTTTCAGGTTTTCTTTTTTTTTTTAAATCAGTTCCTTTATGTTTAGAGAATTTCCTTTAGTCATTCTCTTAGGATGTTCTGCTGGCAACACATTTTCTTTCCATGCTTGAGATTTTACAATTTCCCCTTGATTATTGGTGCATATTAATTATATAGAACAATGGGTCTTGTTCTTGTCATAACACAATTGTACATACATAAAAATGTAATTTGATTAATTACAATTTCCTTTTAATGTCCATGGTTTCTGAAATAGGCTGTCATTCATACTGTTTTCCCCTGTATGTAACATGTTAATTTTCCTCTGGCTGCTTTCAAGATTTTTTTTTTTTGTCTTTAGTTTTCAGTGGATTTCTCTCTCTTTTCAAATCTGAGAAACTTTCAGTCATTTTCTGTGGGAGGTGGTCTCACTGAATGACTGGCATTCTCCTTCCCGTGATGGGAAGAGGAATGTTTTTGTCATGAGGAACATAACAATTATCCCTTGTGTTTCCCACCCCCCAGCTTTGTTCTCTTTCTCCTCTTCATCCCAGTCTCTGATAGTGTATTAGATTTTTTTAATTTTTATTTTTTATTAGTTGCTCAAGATAATACAATGATCTTGACATATCAAACATTTGATTCAATGGGGTATGAATTCTCATTTTTCCATGTGTACAGATTGCAGGATCACATTGGTTATACAGCCACGTATATACATATAGCAATACTAGTGTCTGCTGTATTCTGCTTCCCTCCCTATCCCCCTCTCCTTTCCCCTCCCCTCCAATCACCTCTCTCTACCCAATCTACTGTGACACATTTCTCTCTTTTTTTTCCTTCCCCCCTCACACCATCATATATGTATTTTGTATAACGATGAGTGCCTCCTTCCATTGTATTAGATTTTTTTGATAACTCCATCTGTCCTTGAGGTTCTTCTTTACCCTCCTTTTTAAAAAATTCTGTTGTTTAGTTTAGGGTAATTCTTTTTCTTACAGCTCTCAAACTGTAAGTAAGTGACTTTCATATCAGTTTTCTACATTTTTATGCTTTTGGCTGGTAAGTTCACCTATAAAATGTAATGTTCTCTAAGAACAAGAAGTCTGTAATGTTCCTTTTGAATTACAGTGCCAATGTGTTGTGTTACAGTGTTACAAATCAACCACAGATATTAAGATTTTAAAAACAGAAACACACATAAAACTAGACTATATGTTGATGAGTTGACAAAAATGTTGTGACCAATTGCTTATAGAAATCTAATCCTATATTTCCCCTGGAACAATGATTAAACATTTGCTAATTTAGTATTCTTGACAACTTTAAAGAATATAATCACTGAAGATAATGAAAATCGATTATATGTAATATATCTTTTTTTGACAAGTTCCTGTCAGATTTTCTCTTCATTGTTGATTTTCTACACTTTATGTGTATGATTATGGTAGATATATTTATCCTGACTGAGGTTTTTGGAACTTCTTTGACATACCAATTTACAATTTTTATGGAATTTGAAAAATGTCCAATAGACCTTCAAACACATTTGGTACCCTTTTTCTTTCTCTTTACTTATGATACCTCCAATTCCAAATATGAAACATTTAATACTATCTGACTGATTCTTATTAGTTATAAGTTATAAGAACCAATAAAAGAGGAGAAAGGGGGACTTATTAGATCAACTTATATGATCAGAGTTTGGGCAGTCCCACAATGACTGTCTACATACAAAAAAGCTAGAGAAACCCCTTCTGCTCAAAGAAGCCAGAAGCCTCAGAACAAAGGGACCAATAATATAGTCTCATGCTGAGGCTAAAGTCCTAGAAACCTTAGAGAGTTGCTGATGTGAGTGTACACAAAAAAACTGAAGAAACTGGCATCTAAGGTCCATGGGTGACAGACAGCAGTAGATAAACTTGCTCAAGAAGAATCAAACTTGAGTTTTGTTCCATCTGGGCCTCTAGCCTACTAGATGGTGTTACCCACATTCAGGGCAGATCTTTCCCCTCATTCTGCTGCCCACATGCCAATTATCTCTGGAAACACCCTGACAAACACACCCAGCAGTATGCTTTACTAGTTAGGAAGAGTCTTTTAATCCAATCAAGTTGAATACGATGGAGATTAATCATCAGAGACAGCAAACTCATTTCTCTTTATTCCTATCACACAAAATTAATAATTTTAAAGTGCAGAATTTTGTGGTATTTAGTACATTCATAGTATTATGCAACAAATACTTCTACCTAGTTCCAAAACATTTTCAATTTCCCAAAAGGAAACCCCACACCTATATTACACATTTACTTCCTCCTCATAGTCCCTGGAAAACACAAATATTTGGTCTCTACAGACTTTTCTATTCTGCATGTTCTATGTAAATGGAATCATACAATATGTGACCTTTTTTCACTTAGCATATTGTTTTCAAGTTTCATACATACTGTGGCATCAAAGTACTTCATTTGTATATATGACCAAGTAATGTCAGTCCTCATCTTTCTCTGCAAAATGTATAATATGTATCTTCAAATTTATTGACTATTTTGTCATGTTCTGTATGCTATTAATCTCACATATGAATTTATTTAACATATTGTATTTTTGTTCAATAATATCTATTTTTAAATTTTTAAGGCACAGAAGTAGATATCCACTTAAGGGAGAATGGGGCAATATCAAAACAGAGATCCTTTGGGGTAAAGCAAGGGGACAATGTGGGCTATCTCCAGAGGAAGAGACAGCCTCAAGGTTTCAGTATTGGCATGTCTCTCCTGAAATTCCTGATCTCTTCATCTTATAAGCAGGACAGGTAGGTCTATAGTTTCAGAGAGTTTGGGTTTTCCTTAGGGTTTAATTCCATTAGGTCCCACGGTACAACCATGATTAGACTGCATGAGCTCTCTTTGCTTTCTGGCACACTTCCACTGTTGGCTACTTCACAAAAATCCTAGGACTAGGGGAAAGAAAATAGTTGAATTGAAACATTATTTTTTGAGGAGGGAGAGCTCTTCAGATTTGTGTCCATCTTACTAGTCCATATTATTGTCAAACACTTTCCCATGTATACAGACTGCCTCTAGCTATGATTGACACATTTGCACCCATATCAGGCATTTGTTTCCAGGTATGAAAGCCACAAGAGCTCTCTGCTCACCCATGAAAGGCTTGTTCTTTCTGAAGTTCAGCTTATCAAAGCTTCCCTGCATACAAAATGATTAAACAGCTTTCATCACAAGGTGGAAACATGAGTTCTTATTATGAAACAGACTATTAAGAGATGTATGATTAAAAATCTACTTACTAGGACTTCCCCCATCTTCTTCTTGTTGGTTTCTGGGTCCCACAGGAGGCACGGATGGAAAGAGAAAATTTGTCAACCAGCTACTTGCTTCAAAAGAACCCCCAAACTTGTTGTTCTTCTTTAAACTACTGAAACGTAGATAATATTTAACCTAGGAGGAACAATAAAACACAATATCCATAAAGCAAAAAATATATAAATATACTGACAAGCATCAAAGTAGATTCTGAACATCAAGACGTGAGAGAAAACTTGCCGTAAGGCACATCACCTGTTCAGATACCATCAAAATTTAAGCCTACTACCCTTAAATCTGTCCTCTTTTTTTGAAGTGTCTATAACTTTTGGATATACATTGTAGGTTTGCAGTAAGCACATACAGTAGCAACTTGTACATCATTGTGAATTTATCTTTCCTTAGACAGAAAGCTGGCATGCATACTGAGAATACATATTCCAAAAGGCATTATTATTACTCTTTCTATTTGTCAGTCAATGTCAGTCAAGTGTTCTAAGAGGAAAAATCTCTTCCTCTTCTAGAAGTGACTGCAACATAAGAATCTTACAGGAGGACAGAGAAGGGATATAAGATGTAAATGATTACCATTACATAATTTATTGTTTAATGAAAAGATAATAATAATTCTGGATAGCTGAGTATACTTTAAGGTATATCATGTTAGGCCTAAGTAGTTTTCTGAGACAACATATGGACCAAGAATTGGCAAGTCAGAAGGTCAGGCCAGAAATATCAGTAATGTAAGCAGGGGCAGGTAAGAAACTTGTTACATGCTCAGAGAGAGCTCCTGTTCCTGAAGGAGCACAACATCTATATATTAAGTATAAATTCAGTGATGAGATATGTTTATGTGGGGATGAAGTATACATAGGCAGGAGAGACAATGTAGTATCACAGCACAATTATAAAAATAAGAGTAAGGCAAGTGAGGGAACTGGGTGAGGGGAGACTATACAGAACCAAGAAGAGATGAGGTTTGTAATTGCACCAAAAACATTTTGACCAGGTTTTATATACACTGTTGAGCCTTTTTCTGCATCAGCCAACACTGAGTCAGTCACTTGAGGAAAGTTAACACATAGGAAGTCAGTGTGGAAGTGACAGGACAGAAAGAATGGATATCTACAACTTCCTACACCAAACAGATGATCTTCCTTACCCTTTTTTTCACTGATAACCATATATATCCTAAGTGCAGAACTCTGGCTTCACACACATCTATATTCTATACTTGGTTATCAGAGTATTCCTCAGTGTTTACAGATGTCCTAATTCTGATTCAACCTGGCTAGTGAAGATGTACATACTTTATCACATCAGGTGTTAGGAAATGGGAATTTACTTTAGCATCACCTGTGGAATTAGAGACAGCTACCATATCAGATACAGGACAAAGGTATATCCTTGTTTTTTTTTTAATTTAACAAATAAAATTTTATTTAACACATTTTATTGTATCAAATTTTATTTAACATATTCTCTTGACTTTTTTCTTAACTTAATTTTTACTGAGTTATATCCTTAATTGCCAGTGTTTTCTATGATGCCAGTTTATGAATAAGGTCTGGTAGGTGGTGATTATGATTCTTTCCACATCACAAAACACTGGCTCAATAAATGCACAAACACCATCCAAGCATCTGCCATGTATGATTTTGGGCAAGTTATAGTCTCCTCATTATTTAATGGAATGATACCTTCATTTCATTAAATCTCTGGAAATAGACTGTACAATTATGAGGTTTCTACATAAAGCTTTCGCACCTTAAGTGGGAGAGGATCATTGGTACTTTGGAAGACATGATCAAATACAATAGCAGCCAGAACATTTTTAGAGTTATTAGTTTGCTCAACATAATCTTCAAAAGCTCTTTCTGAAGAAAAGCCTATAACTAAAAAGAGAAAAATCTAGTTCATGAGTTGTCCATATAAAGGCAAAATGTATGATAGCCCTTCCTCCTATCTGTGAGATGAATGAAAGATCATCAAATGTCATAAATTTCAAAACACTGTTACTCAAATATTAGCATAACAAACTAATGGATATTTGGGAATTTTAAAATTATCACAAATTTAAAATAATAATAAAATACAAACTGAAGAAAGCAAAGGGATAAAGAATGCTCTAAAGAGCATTTTGAAATTTCTGTCTTGAAGGAAATTAGAAAAAAATTGATCAAATGCAATCTATTCAAAGTACTATATACCATGATATATGAATAAAAGATTCCCTTAATATGTGAGGTAATAATATTTTAATATTTGAGTTGATCAATGAATGACTTTGGCCTAAACATTTAACCTAATTTATATTAGAAAAGGCTATGGTGCTATTTGTACCCCTCAAAGTCAAAATACACAGTCATTTAACATATCTGTATAGGCATTAGATCTTACTAGGAGTAAACAGGATACCAAAGAATTCCAACAGCCCAAGCATGAAAATAAAGGTCTATGAAGTTTCATTACTAAAATTTAAAAGACTTGACTGTCACAATTTTTCCAATGGCACCATCATCCTCATTACAAGTACTATCTCATGCTTCCAAAGTTCCTACTCCCAAAGTACACTCTGCCACACTTGTCACCTGGACTGCAAGGTATGTCACCATTTCTGTATCTCACAAAGACTACCATAAAGTCAATTCCTTTAGCTACTTTTCTCCATTCATTTTTTTTACAAACAATTTTATAAACATAACAAAACTCAACTCCAAAGAATTATCTTCCATCTTAGTGGTTTTTCTGTTTAGGAAACATGAGACCTTGGTGAGTATTTCATCCTGTAAAACATCTGCATTTAGGTGACTGTGTTGGCTGGATACTTGCTTTACATTTGCATAAAAATGAGTCATTCCTATAAGTGTCATAAAACAAAGGAATAGCCTTGCTTAAGGAAGAAAGTATGAAGTCAAATTATGGAAGTGACCCTGATTCTGGTGACCCTTGGATAATGTTTAGCCTGGGAGATGCCATGAATTCACAATAATTTTTCTTAAAGGCATGTACTTGAGGCAGCCACTAGAAGGATCCAGCCTCATGGACTATTTTTTGTGCCCAAACTTCAAATCTGACCTCTAGTTAGCAATGTAACCATTCCCCAAGGTTGATGGCATTCCATCATTAGATGAATTAAACACATCCCGGCTTCAGATGTGACTCCATAGGACCAGTTCATACTCTGATGCCATTATTCTTCCCTTTTAAAAATCATTCACCAATTTCCACAAATCTCAGGGCACTCACCAGGACATGGATTTCTCTGGACTTGCTATTAATACTGGTAATTTATGGCCAGGGGGAGTATCCAATATTCTAGCACAAATCTGAGTACACTACTGTGTCTCGAAAGGGCTGGGGATGATATCAAGGATAACCCAATTTGTTTTGAAAAAAAAAAAAAAGTATTGTTTTTCTAGTCCAAAATGCTAACAAGGTATGTTATTTTGTGATACAAACAAGGTATCAAAGAAACCTGTGATTGTTCCTTAGGGACTACTGCTGATGAGAAGTTATGATATGAAACTTCAGATTTATCAGTGTAAGAAGAGGGTTAATAGTAAGCATCTGTTCTTGGCTCCATGGGGGGAAAACGATTTTTTAAATTTATTTATTTATGAGGATCCAACATGGCGGCCAGCAAGGAAGCAGCACTTTCAGTATCTCCACATTAACCGGATCAGAAACACCCATTAAAACAGCTACATTCTACCTACTGAGGAACTTCTAGCAAAATTCCGCTGAAAGGAGACCTGCCAGGAAGTAGTAAGTTATATTAGAGGTGACAGTTGGCCCCAGACAAGTGAATCTTGGCCGGCCACGCGGGCGCAGAGGTCCAATCCCGCAGCCATCGCCCAACCGGCTCTGCAAGCGGCCCCCGGCGGCCCGGGGCAGCGAGAAGGGTCCCCGCCTGGCCCGGCAGACGGCTCCCGCCATCCTGGCTCTCCTGGCGGCCCCGCTCGCTCAGTGATCAGCCACCCTGCCCGCCCGGCTCTTAGCCACGAGGCCACTGCCTACCGGGTTCTACAAGCGGCCCCCGG